>NC_043763.1:1682486-1751330 GCF_902148845.1 Salarias fasciatus | reverse complement strand
TGCAGGCCGTGGTCCTCGCCACGACCTGTGGTCCTCCACGACCTGTGGTCCTCGCCACGACCTGTGGTCCTCGCCACGACTCGTGGTCCTCGTCACGACCCTGTGGTCCTCGCCACGACTCTGTGGTCCTCGTCACGACTCTGGTCCTCGTCACGACTCTGTGGTCCTCGTCACGACTCTGTGGTCCTCGCACGACCCTGTGGTCCTCGTCACGACCCTGTGGTCCTCGTCACGACTCTGTGTCCTCGTCACGACTCTGTGGCCTCGTCACGACCCTGTGGTCCTCGTCACGACCCTGTGGTCCTCGCAGACCCTGTGGTCCTCGTCAAGACCCTGTGGTCCTCGCCACGACCCTGTGGTCCTCGTCAAGACCCTGTGGTCCTCGTCCGACTCTGTGGTCCTCGTCACGACTCTGTGTCCTCGTCCACGACCCCGTGGTCCTCGTCGACCCTGTGGTCCTCGCCACGACCCTGTGGTCCTCGTCATGACCCTGTGGTCCTCGTCACGACCTGTGGTCCTCGCACCCTGTGGTCCTCGCCACCCTGTGGTCCTCGTCACGACCCTGTGGTCCTCGTCATGACCCTGTGGTCCTCGTCATGACCCCTCCCGTGACCCCATGACCAAGGCCGCTTTAATGCACGGGCTTACCCGGCTGAAGCCCAGGGGCCTACCAAGTTCAGGGCCATCCATAAGCTGGAAAAGTCGCATTGTTTAGTTACTTGTCAAGTTTTCTGTGAATCATTTTAAACTTCACGTTTGTGGCTGCTGACTGATCCAAATCAACCCTTCGCTCGACCCCGCCCCGCCTCCCTGTTTACTGACCGTTTCTACGTCTGTCAAGCTTCACCCCTTGAGTGGCAGGTGGAAAATGACGGGAAAAAGAAATCTGAAAGGTGGTTCGCAAGAAAGAATCACGAGAAAAAGAATTACTGAAGAGCATCCCGAAGCTCACAGGATTCTTTACACGACCTGAAACGCTTGGTAGCGGACCCATAACATCCTCAGCGTCTCACACACCGGAGGCGGCAGACGAGGCGGGGCCCTCATGGGCCCTCATGGGCCCTCACGGGGCCCTCGTGGGGCCCTTGGGGCCCTCGGGGCCCTCGGGGCCCTCGGGGCTTGCGCACATGGAGCTGAGGATGAAGGAGAGGTAGCACTCAGTTGTCAGGGAGGAGGGGGAGGAGGGGGAGGCGAGTCCGGCGATGGCCCTTACAACAATGTACATCCACAGGAAAACCATGACTGCTCACATCAACCAGGCAGCTGACTGCGGGACGGTGCGCTCAGAGCTTCAGAAGCAGTTTCATGAGGAGTGTGAGTGCTGGACACAGGTTCTAGAGGGTTGTTACTGTTGTGAAGTGTTTGGCTGAAAGGGGACGAGCTTTCCGGGGTGCCAGGGGGAGGCGAGGTCACTGCACAGAAAGATGAATAAACTTGACATTGCGTTTCTGTGCAACACGTGGAATGCCATTCTTACAGGTTTCCAGTGAGTGCTGCACTCCAAGCGGTGGAGCTGGACTTGTGCAGTGCTGTGGATCTGGTTCGCTCAGTGTGTCAACATGTAGCTGGTCTCAGGGATCAGTTTGACGGCGTTGAGACAGCTGCAAAGAACATGTCTCCCACTGTGTCCCATGACTACAAGGCGGACACCCAAAGAAAGAAAAAAGAAAGAGACAGGCCGACGAATCCTCTGAGCCGGAGTGTGAACTATCAGACCGCAGGCGCTCCTGTTCTTCTGTGTACGTCTCTGTGACCGACCGCTAAGATACGAGTCATACACTGATGTGTAAAACTTTGGGTTTTTGAACACATTGCCTGGGATTTCCCCCGAAGACCTGCGCTCAGCTGGGTCTGCAGAGGAAATCCAGCATGTGCCTGGAGGAGGACTTTGTGGCGGAGGTGGAACAGTTTAAAGACTTGACCAGGATGAGAAGGTAACAGCACATCAGCAGCGGAGTTACTCAAATTCTTAAGGGGAAAACTCCACACAGTGTTTCCCAGCACAGACACAGCTGTACAGCTGTTCTGACCACGCCAGAGACCAGAGCATCCTTCTCCAAACTGGCCTTGGTGAGAAACAGACTCAGATGAAGCATGCAGCAAGACAGAGTCGGTAACCTCACACTGAGGCCCGCTGAGCATGACATCCTGCAAGATCTGGATCATCACATCCAATCAAAGCATCCTCTGCAGAGAAGACCAGAGAGGGCAGCGCTCTGCTTATTGCTGCCTCTGCAGGGTTCAGCTGTTGTGGACGGCTGCTAATTGTTTTGACTGTTTAGACATCAGTCTGCTGTTTCTATCCATGGTGCTGAGTGTGTATGCAGATGTGTGTGTGGGTGTGTGTCTGTGGTGTGTATGTAGGCCAGAAAAGCTCATTTTGACTTTCACCCGTCTTGGTTTTAAATAATCAACATAAGTTCTGAGTTATTGTTGCTGCACAGTGCCTTTTGTGTTCATGTAAGCTAAATAATAAAAGCACGCTGCTGAAGGAAAACTCACACTTGTATGTTGTGAAGGAACTGATGCATTTTGTGATTGGGACGCTGGAGGAGGGCCTGCAGACGCTCTGAGCCCCGGGGGCTGCTGGGAGACCTGCTGACCGTCCTTCTGTATTTACTGACTGTTTGAGGACAGGTCTCTGGCGGGGACACCTGTCTGTCTCCGTCCGTCCAGCTCAGCCTGGACAGCAGACAGCAAGGTGTCCACAGCTCTCTTCCTCTGGGAGCCCCCCCCCATTCCAAAGGCTCACTTTACCTTTCAGCCACAACACACACACACACACACACACACACACACACACACACACACACACACACACACACACACCACACACCACTGCCCCGAGCGAGGTGCAGGAGCCATGTGACATCTGTTCTCTCTCTGGTGGCTCCTCGTGTCCTCCACCTCCACATCGCTCCGGAGCACCTGGAGGAAGGGTGGATGTCTGACAAGGGGTCAGGGTGGAGGGGTGTGTGTGTGTGTGTGTGTGTGTGTGTGTGTGTGTGTGTGTGTGTGTCTGTGTCTGTGGTAGCGATGGAGGCGGGGCTACAGCCAGAGAGAGAGCAGTGGACCACAGCACGGCTCACACCTGCCAGCTCACTGAGTTCTCCCCGGGTGACCTTGACCTCCGCTTGGCGCCGTGTGACAGTTCAGGTCCAGCTGTGTGAGCAGTGAGCCAGATGTGTACAGATGTGTACAGATGTGTAGAGTTGTGTAGAGTTGTGTACATTACAGAGAGGTAAAGGACTGACGTCCCGAACACCAGCAGTGGAGAACAGTTCACTGACCTCAGTGCTTCAGATCAGCTGACAGCCCTGCAGCCTGCTGGGAGGGCGGGGCCAGGGTGGGCAGGGGGGGGGGGGGTGGAGGCAGGGCAGGCAGAGTGGGGGGGGAGCGGGGGCAGGGCGGAGTGGGCGGAGCTACTTTCATCCTGCAGCTGATGAAATCAAGCAACGTTCCATCCTGGACTGAGGGACCGGCAGTCTTCTGTAGCTCCACGTCTCCTCTGAACCGCAGCAGTAGAATCTGAGACCTGCGGGTCCCAGCAGATGACCTGCCAGCTGACTCAGGGGTGTCAAACATGTGGCCTGCGGGCCACAGCAGGCCTTAGAGAGGGTCCGTTTGGGTTTGAGACGACTTATCAGAGGAAAATGTTCCGCTTCAGGTTCCCATGTTTCCATCACGCCTGGTCGAACAGTCAGCTGCGACGGCTTGTCCGAGGTAGCACCAGCAGCTGAGGGGGGCGGGGCTTAGCCAAAGGTCAGCTGGAGTCCATTGCTTGTAAACACTGAACTCCTGAAGGTTCCGCAAGGTCAGACTGGGCTGGAGAGAGGTGAGTGCCAGGTCCAGGTCCTGGTCCAGTCCGGGAGAGGAGGCGGGACTAGTGGCGGGCTTATGATGACTGCTGCCCCCTGCTGGCACGCTGGGTTATCTGTCTATCTATCTACTATCTACTATCTGTTGGTGAAACAGTAGGACCCGCTGCACCATGGTTCCTGTTTCCTTCTCGGACCGGGCCGACCGTTCTGGAGGAAACTCCTCTCACTGACCTAATTTGATTATTATCGAAACACATCTGTCAGTTATACCAGTTTCCACAAATGTGGAGACACAGCTGTTCCTGCAGCAGCTGCGATATTTTGAAGCCGCTTCAGTCTCCTCCTGGTGAGCGGCGGTGTGTGTGCTCCGGCACATCCACCCAGCAGGGTCACGGCTGGCTCCGGCTCGGCTTCCAGCAGCCTTTTCAAATCACTCAGTAATGAAGAGCCATTCAAACATGAAAGCATCCAGCAGCCAGGGCGCTTCCATGTTTTACACCATAAACACTGGCAGGTTTTCCTCTGAGCCAACACTCCTGTCGAACCCACGTCCAGCGTCTGCTCTGCTGAAACACGCCGCGATGCAGCGACACAAGGCTGTGCGCTCACTGCTGCTTCATCTGTTAATTGATTATTACCTAATCTGTCAAAGATCCTGGCTCAGGCTTACAGCACACACACACACACACACACACACACACACACACACACACACAAACACACACACACACACACACACACACACACACACACACACAAGATAAGAAAACATTGAGATGTAAGCCTCCTGATTATTGTGAGTGCAGCTACCAGTGACCCCGACACACATCCACCCCCACCCCCACCCCACCCCACCCCACCCCCCCGGAGTGGCCCCTGGCTGGGCTTGCTGGGCCCTGCAGCAGCCTCCTCCTCAGACCGCCTCTAATCTGGGAGGCCAGTGATAAGGCCGAGGTTTACAGGAGGGCTTTGCACACACTCACTCAAATTTGCATTTAAAGGCCCTCAAGTAATCTTTAGGCTTATTTAAATCTCAGCAAGGCACTGGTGAGAGCGGCGGAGGGGGGAGGGGGTCTGCTTCCTTCCCATGGTGAACCAGATCCCACCATGGAGGAGGAGGAGGATGAGGATGCTCGCCGTCCTCACAGCAGCAGTATCAATGCATCCAAACAAAACCCCCGCCTGGCCCGGAGCTGGACCATCGCTGAGGAACACAGCGCAGCACGGGGTTCACACCGGCAGCTCTGGATAAACGCAGACGTTTTAATGTGAGCTGGATCAGTATGGAGGAGGCCTCTGCATGTGTTTGCACTGGGAAACAAAAAATGAGCAGCTATTTGATCTTCACTTTAAGATAACAAAATTAAGATTAAAAGTCATTTTATTTTTCTTCATTGGGGTTCAGGAGGACGTTTGGTTGGTTTTCTTTTTTTGTGGCAACACACTTTTTAATCAGTGGCCATAAAAAACAAAAAAACAAAAAAAAAAAAACTAATTCAGTCCAAGAAATATTAAATCGTGACAATGATTGAAAGATTTATTTCAGAAGTCATGTCTGGGGCTCGTACTTCTGCCACAGGTCTTACATGTGGCTCTCTTGAAACGCAGCACTGCCTTCAAACAAGCTTTTAATTTGAAAAAAGTTTCTTTTTGTTTTTGGTTTGAAAGCACAACATGGAAATTAGCCTTATTTTAAAGTTCAGTTCTTCCCTTTTGACCTTGATCAAGAAAAATACCTTTAATTTCAATTAAAAATGAATCTTTCATTGTCGTTACCCCGAAGTCTTCCTCTCTTGCTGTTGCTCCTCTTTCCTTCTTTGTCTCCACTCAGAATCCTTCACTTCTTGAAAAGTTAAAAGTGGAAACAATAAGAAACCACAACAATGAAAGCTGGGCGGTGTTCCGTTGTGTTTAAGTGTGTGTGTGTGTGTGTGTGTGTGTGTGTGTGTGTGTGTGTGTGTGTGTGCGTCCTGCAGTATGTATTCCATAACAGCTCGGAGCTTCTGCTCGGCCAACTCGTGTCAGCGTCAGGGGAAGTGTGCAGCGCGGGACGGTACGCCGCGTCCTACACATCCAGAAGGGATTTGAAAGATTAATCCTCACCTTTCCGGCTGAATGTATGTAATTTGGTTTGACAAACACCGGCCCTGCAGGGACGCGCTCTTCATTAATACTTGACGACGCGCCCAGCGTCTCAGGCCGGGGAGCTGCCGCGCTGTGACGACCAGAGCATTAAAGTGACCCAGATTCAATCCTTCCTCCTATACTGCAGGCTTTTAACGCCGGGACACCGCACCTGTGATACAAAATTCAGTTGAGGAGGCAACAAAGACGAGTGTTAACAGCCTGTACAAGCGGCCGGCCGGAGGAGACGCGATCTGATGAGACTCTGTAATGAAGCTAAATATTTCACCGGGCTGAACTGGGCCTGATCCAGAATAATGCGTTGTGGCTGCTGACCGCATGCTGGCCGAGACGACTGACGGCGTTCTGGAGGGAAACTTCAGAGTCAAGCTTCGTCTCTGAGGAGAGATCCTGCCGAGAGAACGTCTGCTCAGACAGGCGGCCTCTGGATCAGGGACCGTGTGAGAGACGACGGGCAAACCCTTCCTTCTCGCTCCGAGAAATGAAATCACAGTGGAAAACCTTTAAAGGTCTCAGATCGTCCAGGTTGATCAAACAGTTTTCTCATCGGTCCAACAACACGGTATCCTCAGGGCGTTTCCTTAAATCAGCCCTGGCCCTGAATTCCTGCCAGTCTGAAAGTCCGTCCAGTGAGTTCTACAGAGAACAGGCTGGTTCTGGTTCTGTCTGGAGAACCCGCGCTGTGTGGACCTCCAGTCCTCCAGGCCGGCACCCTGCACGTCCCGGGTCTGTCCCAGAACTACCACAGCTGACCGAGACGTCCGCATGTCTTCCAGGTCAAACATCTAGAGTAGGGTGTTCAACCTGCGGCTCTGGAGCCACGTGTGGCTCTTTGACTCTTCTGCTGTGGCTCCCTGAAGGTTTCGCTAAATTATATAAACATTTTCTGATTATTTTAATTTAAATTTACAAACAAATCATTTTCAAAATGACTTTAATTTCTTGGATTTGAAAAAATTCCTAAAATGGAAAAATATGCTTAAATTACGACAATTTCTACAAAACCTCGAAAACAAAACAAACTACAACAAAAAGCAGAAAAACTGATTAGAAAGAAGATGAAATGATAAAAGTGGCTGAATGTTCCTCCTTCCTGTGGCCATCAGACTCAACATCCTCTGTGTTTATACTGTTTGCTGTGTTTTGGTTAATTTAATCTTTTCTGTGTTTGTATTAGTCACGTAAAGTCTTGTTGACATTAATATTTAAGTTTTATCCCATCCTACTTGATATTCAACTTTCTCTCTGCTAATTCTGTGTAGATCACTGCTGAAAGGAATTTCCCTCCAGAAAAAATAAAGCAGTTCTGTTCTAAATGTCAAAATTATCTGGAAAATTCTGAAAAAGAAGGATGAAGCTGCTAAAACCAATTTTAAAAACAGCTGGAAATATATCGAAGCGTTTGCCATCCAAAGTTGTTACTAAAACTTCTTAAAAAATACAGTTTTTTGTATTTCAAAAGCACTTTATGTTTTGGAACTTTGGAAGCTGTGTTCGCCTCGTCTTAAAGGTTGGAAGTGTTTTGCGGCTGCAGGAAAGTTTGATTTGGTAGAAATATCACATGAATGGCTGCTCTGGTCATGAAGCGGTTCAGTTCCCTGACGTAGAACACGCAGCGTTCCGCCCTCAGGGATTCAGTTTTGTGCTGGTACGAGTCGGATCGGGTCGGGTCGGGTCGGGCCGGGTCGGATCGGGTCGGGTCGGGCCGGGTCGGGTCGGGTCGGGTCGGGCCGGGTCGGGCCGGGTCGGGTCGGGTCAGGTCGGGTCGGGTCGGGCCGGGTCGGGCCGGGTCGGGTCGGGTCAGGTCGGGTCGGGTCGGGTCGGGTCGGGCCGGGTCAGGTCGGGTTAGGTCGGGTCGGGTCGGGTCGTTTGGTTCATTGTTCCAGTTCCTCCCCAGCAGCTAACGCTAGCTCCTGCTAACTGTCAGCAGAACTGAGAGGGTTTATATTCTACTGGATTATTAAAGCAGAGCTTTAGAGTTAATTTAATCTTTTCTGTGTTTGTATTAGTCACGTAAAGTCTTGTCGACATTAATATTTAAGTTTTATCCCATCCTACTTGATCGTCATACAGGATATGAGGACACTGATCATTGTTAGAAAACCTTTAGAACGGGAATTCTTCATGATATGGGGCCTTTAAGTCAATATTTAATTGGGTGCGTCTGGATTTTGTTGACGCTTCTCATACTCAGGGAAGTTGTGGCTCCGTGGTTTTGCTCTCTAACTCAGCATTTCAAAGCTCTTCAATATGATAGAATATAAAACCCTGTTCTCTTGTGTGTAGCCCTCCACGCAGTGTGAAGACAGGTCAAATCAAAGTCATGCATATGAAAGCCGTTGCCCTCGGCAAAGATTTAACCAGCTCCAGTAAGTCTCAAGTCTCGCTGCAGCAAACAGAGAAAAGAAGAAGAAAGCGAAGCCCTCTCCCTCGCTGCCCTTCCCGCTGTGAGGAATATGAGGAGATGTGAGAACCGAGATCTGGACCGAGGCCCCCGACTCCCCCCGTTCGCTGAGAGAGCTGCTCACTCTTCCATGCCACAGCCGCTTCCTGCCGGCTCTAAACAATGCAGACTCCACTCTGGCCGGCGACGGCTGACTGCTCGGCCGAACCCCCGTCAGCCAGCGCCCGGCTCGCTGACACTTGACAGATGTGTAATTGCTGGAAAAGCTGGCTGACAGGTGGATGAGCTTAGAGACACCTGATATGCCTCTGAGGCTGTTGACGCCGGGGATTACACCTCTAAGCGGCGCCGGCTTCCCCGGGGCCGTTGCTTCTCCTTTTTTTCTCCTGTGTACTTCTCAGGCGAGGGCTGTTTGGGTAATACATCATAAGTGAAATAGGTCTGATTTATTCCCACCTCAGTGTGGAGGCAGCGCCGGTTCAATCCCCTGAAATAACCCTCCTCTAATAGATGCTGATGCTGCTCCCCGGGAGCTAATGTATACTCTGGAAATGATGAGAGCGGCGGCGCGGCGGCGCGGCGGCGCGGCAGCGCGGTGGCGCTCCCCGGCAGGTCAGCCCAGGTGAGGCGGAGATAACGCTCCACCCAGAGGACCCACAGGAAGTCAGATCAACAGCGGCTGGGTGTGGGCCGCCGTGTGGGGGGGCAGGCATGCGGGTGGAACGGCAGGACGTGGAGGATGAGGGTGTGTGTGTGTGTGTGTGTGTGTGTGTGTGTGTGAGGAGGCTTGTATTTCATGTGTGGGACTTTAATGCAAATCAATGATCTCCTTCAGTGCAGAGCAGAACAGCACAACGCCTGCACACCTGTCCATCATTCAGCAGCTCCTGTTCCACCTCTTCAGGCAGGGCGGAGGGAAAAAAATCACTTTAGCTCAGCGTGGGGGGGTTGGGGGGGCTCAGACGACCAGGCGCTCACTTTTTCTCTCCCCGCCTGTTATTAGAAGTGCAGTTACTGAATCAGGAGCAGCCAGAGCCCTGCTTTTGGACGTGACCTCAATTGCACCGGGACACTATCTCCAGCGAAGTCTCATTTCAGCCAGAGAGACGGCGCACAGAAGAGAGAAATGGACTATATCTTTTGTCCCATTATGCATCGGCGGCGGGGAGAGATTTAGCGGGTGATATGGGGGGCGGCGGCTCCCTCGGCTCGGTTCATCGGGGGTATTTTCCCTTATAACTGGGGTAGCTTTCATCTTGCCTGCCAGAAGGCGTAGCGGTGAAGAGCGGCACCGAGAGGGAGCTATCACTTCCCCTATTTCCCGGCCCCAGACAAAGGCGGCGAGGCAGGCAGCGCGCTGAAGATGATGTATTTCTGATCAAAGCGCCTGGAGTTGTCAGCAGCCGGGCGAGCGCCGCAACCTGATTGCTCCTGGATAGATTTGTCCCTTTGATCAGAGCAGACTGACTGCAGGCTCTGTTTATGCAAAGACAAGATGGCAGAGGGAAATGTAGCCGGCGCCGTGTGGAAACGGGCGCTCGGCTGGGGGAAGGACTGCAACGCCGCGCCGCATCTCTCATAATTACTTCTAATGAGATAACGCGGCGCAGGGCTGCTCCCGCCACTTGTGGCGCTGATGTTTGTGCTGACAGCGGGGAAAATGTTCCCCGTTTCACTGATAAAGATGATTAATGACACGGCAGACAGCAGATCCAGCCGCCAGATTACGCTCCTCCACACAGAGATCGGTTAGCCAAACGCCTCTCCTTTAGCTCAAACCGCCGGCCACGGATCCAGCTGGACTGGAGGAGGCGCAGAACTCGTCATAACATATTGATGCGGCGTCCCCGGCTCCCGTTAGGGTTACTGGTGTAATATTATCGCCGCCAGCCTCCAGATCCCAGCGTGACGGCGTTCCTGCAGCGGCGACATGGATCCAACAGCAACACGTCAAACACGGTTTGATCTGAAGCTCGTCTGGAGGACTGAGACGCAACAGGAGATTCAGTCCGGGAGGCTCCGCCCACTTCAGCACGGCCGCATCTACATAAATCCATATTTAATCACCGCTGTCACAATATTTCCCAGATAAAGAAGCAGCATTATGGAGCTGTGCTGCTGGAGGAGCTGGGGTCGGAGCTTTCAGGGACGTCACATCATGTTAAACATTAAACAGGACGCTCGGCACGGCGCCTCACAGCCAAGGTTAATTTATGCGTGCAGAGGACCGCTCTCCCACTTCGCCGTTTCTTTTATAGCCTCTGTTTGTGTTTTTGTTGTGCCGCTGACAGGTGCTATCGACGGAGGTTCCCGGCGCCGGCGTGCCGAGCCGTTATGTAAGCCGTGATTAACATATCTGACGGCTGCATTTGGGTCAAACAATGACGGGTAATTCAGGTCATTTCTGACAGCTGATGAAAACAGGAATCATCATGGCGGGCGGTGGGCGTAATTATGTATTTATGAGTGGGAGAAGACCTGGGGGGCAGAAGAGATGAGCGCGTACAGAGAGGCTGAGTGCTGCCTCGCTGCTGTAACCACAGCTCGTTTCCCCGGGCGGAGGCTTCCTCCAGCTCGCCTTGGTCCCTCCAGCTCGCCGTACCTGCCGGCCAGGCCTTTCTGGACGGTGTGGGGGGGTTAAGTGTAGTTGTTGGGGGATGAATGCTCTGTGGAGGGCCGGTGGAGTGTGTGAGGCCCACAGGTATATCGGTGTCTGACGCTGAATTCTTACTATCTGGTTGTTTACTCATGCAAACATATTCATGTGCACTGATCTAACTCCACTGCATCAACTCTTTGTTGTGTTTACGGCATGCTGCCCACCCCCCCTCCCCCCACCCCCCGTATGAATATTTTTTTTTCCGTACATTACGTTGAGCTAAGGAGTGTGTGTGTGTGTGTGTGTGTGTGTGTGTGTGTGTGTGTGTGTGTGTGTGTGTGTGTGTGTGTGTGTGTGTAATTTGCATATTGGAATTCAAGCATCAGCAAAGTAACTTGACTTTGAATCACCAGTCTCTTGCTAACCGTGAGTCGCTAACTGTGAGGGACTAAGGCCCCGTCCACACGAAGCCAAAACGCTCATAGTTCCAGAAACGTTTGCCCGTAAAGACGAAGCTGATTCAGTATTTATGACCGTCCACATGACGATCCGATGCCGAATTGACGATGCCGAAACAATGCAATAACATGCCAGGCCGCTAGGTGGCGCTTCATTGACAACCGCTGGTGACATTACGTGAAGCATCCTGTTCACCACTTCATCACAAAATATAAAGGGACATTGATGTTTCTGTTCTTTCTGCGGAAATCCCCCTGAAACAACTCAACACCTCTTTTGGACATGTGATGATTCTAGGATCTTTTGGAAGGATTTCTGTCACTTTGTCATTAATAGTGTAGACAAGAACTTCACTTTGAGGTGGAAAATGTGTTTTTTTGTTTCTTCAGAAGCCGCTGAAGTTTAACCTTGCCGGCAAGCTGAATTCTCGCGGTATTTGTTCTCACACACCACGAGAATCCATCTTGTACCGCTCCAGCCTATGCGCTCGGGATCGGACTTTCTTCGGTCGGACCAATCATGCGTCGTTTAGGGTGAGACATGAAGCTTTGAAGGAAGCAGGAAGCGACGGACTGCTAATAATATTAGCATGGCTAGCGAAAACAATGGATGCCCCGACAGCGATTAAATCTGTTTTGGATGAATCCTCTGTTGCGTCTTTGAAAAACGATCAGCAGGAGGTTTATTCTTTGCAGTGATTGGCTGAAACCAAACATGGTCAGGCGGCGCACTGTGTCCTTCCTTCCAATGAACGCAAAGAGTTCTGCAGCAAGTCCCTCCTTCCCCGAACGGATTCACCCAGTGAAATCCCAGATTGACATGCGAAGCAATTCGTTGCTGCTCATGTTAAGATGGCTTCTGCCAGGTTAGCTGAAGTTGGGAAATCTGAACTTTTGACACGTCGCGTTTTTGCGGCAAACCAATCAGAGAGCGTCTCTATGGAGACGTAGGTCAGGGGGCGGGGCCGGGGAAAGCGACATCCTGGCGCAGCTCCTGGAGCGAACGGTGAAACCCACCAAACTCCGAGCGTCGATGGATAATATCGTGCTCCCAGGCACGGCGTCCTGTCCGCCGACGGCGCCGCTGTCTGGCTTTGTTAAGCAAATGCCACTCGCTCAGCAGGGTTAGCCATGATGCTAAGCTAAACACAGTAAAAGGCCTGAAGCCCCGCCTTCCGGCCACAGACGCGCCGTGTGTCCTCGCGGCCCGGCGTTGTTCAGCGTCAGACCTCAAAATTGACCCACGTTCAACTTCTCACGTTTTTTGACGCAAAAACGCGTTCGGTGTGAAGGCGGCTAAATCCTGACGGTGTCGCCGTTAGCTATTGGTTCGTCTGTGTTCAGGGGCGGGGCTTAGCCAAAAGTCAGCCGGTGAGAGGCGACTGCTCTGCTCTTCATTTTAGATTTGAACAAAGGGATCTGTGTCATCTCTTACCGTGTTGAAATAATTTAAAATACAGCGACCAGAGGCTGGTTCTCTCTCTCTCTCTCCGCCCCAACATTAACTACACCCTGGTATATTGTAGAGATCAGTTGATATTTATTTGTTTCTACTATGACAATTAGAGTTTTTACTATTTCTGCTATTGTTTCGTGTTTATCGTGAAAAAGCTTTTTGGCTGTAGAGAGACCAGGAGAACAGCAGAGGGAGGGTGGAGGAACCAGGAGAACAGCAGAGGGAGGGTGGAGGAACCAGCAGAACAGCAGAGGGAGGGTGGAGGAACCAGCAGAACAGCAGAGGGAGGGTGGAGGAACCAGGAGAACAGCAGAGGGAGGGTGGAGGAACCAGCAGAACAGCAGAGGGAGGGTGGAGGAACCAGCAGAACAGCAGAGGGAGGGTGGAGGAACCAGCAGAACAGCAGAGGGAGGGTGGAGGAACCAGCAGAACAGCAGAGGGAGGGTGGAGGAACCAGCAGAACAGCAGAGGGAGGGTGGAGGAACCAGCAGAACAGCAGAGGGAGGGTGGAGGAACCAGGAGAACAGCAGAGGGAGGGTGGAGGAACCAACAGAACAGCAGAGGGAGGGTGGAGGAACCAGCAGAACAGCAGAGGGAGGGTGGAGGAACCAGCAGAACAGCAGAGGGAGGGTGGAGGAACCAGGAGAACAGCAGAGGGAGGGTGGAGGAACCCGCAGAACAGCAGAGGGAGGGTGGAGGAACCAGCAGAACAGCAGAGGGAGGGTGGAGGAGTTGAATCAAAGGCATCTCCAAATCAGACCCCAGCAGCGCGGCGCTCCGTCACTCCACGGTGACAGCTGTGATTGGGCGACACTCTCAGTCCTCGCCTGCCTCCTCCAACGGCCGTGTAAAGTTTAATGAGCACCTTTTGTGGAGTGATATGAATAATGTATACATTACTGAGCTGTAAAGCACCCATGGTGCATCTGTCTCCAGGACCAGCGGAAACCACGGGAAGGACGCGTGGAAATGAAAAAGCCTGAGGGCGAGAGAGAGAGAGAGAGAGGCTGAGTTTCCATTACACTTCTTCACAGAATAAAAGCCATATCTTTCAAGTTTCAGCATTGTATAATAATGATTTGAAGCTCAGCCATGAATCTCATTCAGTCTGGTCCTGCAAGAAGAAGATGGACATACAAAATATTTGGGTTTTTTTTGTCAAACTCCACATTTCACTGCTGTTTCCAGCTGTTTGTCATGTTTTCTCTGTGACTGTGCTGAAGCAGGCTTCTGTCTCGTCCTCCATCCAAACACACCACTCCATCTTCACCTGAGCACTCACTGAGCGTCACTCCACTGCTATGTGAACGTGAAAAGAGTGTTTCCATTACGCCCCTGCTTACTTCTTTATTGACACACCAGGAAAACCTTCTCAGAGCATCTGAACTTTTTGCGGGACTTGAGAGTTTTTTCAAAATGTAGGTTTTTCCATAAGCAGCTATTTTCAGGACGTTCAGGTTTCGTGTACTTCTAGGAGTAAAGGAGACACAGTCAGTCACGGAGTCACTTCCAGGGAGAGCAGAAGGCATCGTCACCCCACGTCACCCCACATCACTCCACCCACCCCACCTCACCCTGGCATCGCCACATATCACACCACATCACTCCACCTCACTCATTATACATCACTTCATCTCAGTCCATTACAGCTCCCTCTCTACATCAGTCCACCTCACTCCATATCACCCCACATCACTCCACGTCACTCCATCTCATCCCCCCTCCCCCCCCAGCAGGCAGCAGGCGGCTGTTTTCCTGGAAGCTCTGGAGCTCCCAGCAGGCAGCGGGAGGAAAACACACGTCAGTGTGGAGTGGCCTCCAGCAGGCAGCATTGATCCGCTCGCCAGAGGAGAACAAGATGCTCTGTGCTGAAGGAAACCTTCCCCCATGAAGAAGGAGCGTTACGAGATTCACCCTGAACGCTTCCAACAGGAAACAGGAGAGTCGGCTCTGCAGCGTGAGCCACGGCTGAAGACCAGAGGCCCCTGGGGACAAAAATGAAATGAATCCATGTAATCTGTGGTGAAAACAGCAGAATTAGAGCAGTATTTTGACTGAACTCTCTGTGAAACCTTTCCTGAAAGAGAATGACCTTTAACCTTACAGAGCAGCTCATCAGAGGCTCCTCTTTTAGCACCTCGCTCCATGTTCTGCATATTCAGACTGCTCAGCCCAGACCCCACACACACACACACACACACACACACACACACACACACACACTGCTCCATTCAAACTGGTCGGCCTCTATCTTCTTGGAGATCTGCTCCCTGTTGAATAAGCAATGGAGCGTTCCCACTTCACTTGTCCACGCCAAGCTGGCCTGAGCAACCCCCCACCCCCCCCCCCCCCCCCTCCCCTAACCCCTGTTTCCATCTCTGCAGACTGCCCCCCCCCCTATCAGCCGACATGGACACACAAAGCAGGCTGCGGCTTAGCGGCCTTGTGATGGATGCATTTTCATAGGCCGATCTCCGTTATCTGGGAGGAACAGGTCTCAGCCTCCATTCTCTCAGGGCTTTACAGTCTCCTGTCTGCCACTCACCCCACCCACCCCGCCTGTCGGGTGCTTCACCCCCTCCCTCCATCCCTCCATCCCGCTCCACCACCCTCCGAAGGTCACTCATTAATACTCCTCAGCGCCGATGCTGACCCCGTGATCCCACGCCTGAACGCTTGGCTCTCTGGTATTGAGCTGCAGGCCCTGGTCCGGTGTTCCCACTCAGGCCCAGAGTGTGGAGGCCTGGACCCCCCCCCCCCCCCCCCCCCCCCCACAAGGTCAAGGACTGGCTGACATCAGGGCCAAAACAAAAGGAGGCCCGTCCTCTCCACATCCCCTCGGACGCCCCCCGGCCGGCCCCCTCCAGATTGATTGGCTCTGCAGAAAAACCTCAAGTCAATCAATTTCATTCATTCAGTGCAGATGCACCAAACTTTACTATGTGTCCATGGATAAAGCCCGCATGTGACGCTTTCGCCAGTCTCAACAGGCAGGGATGAATACCAGACTTTTCTCCTTGCTGTGATTTAAATGTTGCACCTCATTATCTAGAAATGTACTTTAAATTGAGAAGCACACACTCTCCACGCCGTTAAGTGAGCTTACTCAGTTTCAGCCTTATCTCTGTGACACACAGCCACATTAAACCTCTCATACTGCGGCAGCGCAACAGGAAAGCGCTGAACTTCAGAGCTGCAATCGCACAACATAACAACCTTGATTCACCCCCAAATAGGATGGGAGGCGTTAAAACAATCCCCCTCTTGTCTTTCTGCTCGCTCTGCAGTTTCCCCGCCGTGGAGTTTCTCCGGGCCTCCATGTATCGTATATCTCTGTTTTTCCTGCGTGGCTCTTTTTGGGCCTGAGGTCAGAGGGTGAAATAAAGCAGACCCCATTTTAAAGGCTGACAGGGTCTCCAAAGCCTGGACCTGGGGGCGGCCCCCTTGCCCCCCCCCCCCCCCCCCCCCCGGCCCCCCCGGCCTGACGAGAGGCCGCGGCCCACAAAGGTGCAGTTTGTTACACGAGAGGGAAAAAAAGAAGCACAACAGGGAGGTTATTGGTGCTCCTTTGACCCCGGAGCCCTCGGAGATGAAAAGCCTTTCAATTTCTACCCAGGAAGACGGCTGCAGCGCCGACGCCGGCGCCGCTTCCACAGCTCAGCAGAAATTTTAATCAGAGACAAATTACAGTATATTGTGTGTTGTACAGCGCTGCTGCGCGGCGGCATGAGGGGGCAAAGGGGAAACGCAGAGCGCCGCTACACGCCCGGCCTGTCGGAGCGGTGAACCGCCAGAGGTTCCACAGCTGCAGCGTGGCGGCCGGACTGTTCCTGCCTTCCAAACATCGACCCAACCACGCTGCTGCCAGCAGCCTTCTGAAACCGCTCCTGAGCGCACCGCCGTGCCGTCCGCCATTCACCAAACATTTTATCAAGTTTTACCGAGCTGCTTAATATTTAAAGCCTCGGTCATGCAGCCTAATGGTCCGGGGCAGGAATAAGCTATTCCGGGGTCAATTGTTTTATTAAGATTAATGAGGGGGAGCCAAAGGGTCCGTCATATCTGCAGCGCTCTCCGTCTGCCGCCCAGCGCCAGCCAGGCGTATTAAAGGAGTGAGTACGGTTCGCCACTTAGCTTATCTACGTAAGTGGCTTATGGATGTGTTTTTCCAGGACACTCAAGGTTCGCTTTTTCATCAATCCATTCTTCATCGACTGATGAACTTACGTCGCCCGCAGAATATATCAAGAAGACTGGTGTCCTCCGGATCAGCGGGGAGGACGGCGGCTGCGCTCTGAGGCTTCTGGGAGCTTTAAGCACTGCAGGCTGAAGAGGGGGAGGTCCGGCCGGCCAGCCGCTCCGGAGGTGGAGGGAGTCGGTCCGTCCAGCAGACGTTACAGACTGATGTTGAATCGTCCCCGTTCAGCGTGGGGCAGACTCTGTGCTGAGATCTGACCTCAGGTCAGCTGGCTGGCTGTATCCCAGCATCCATCTCTCATCTGTAAGAGCTGCTGCTCTGAGTGCCGTGACTGATGGACGGGCGCTTCCTTTGTCCAAACCGTCCCGGCTGATGCGTCCTGAAGAGAGCAGATGGAGCTGGAGAGTGGGGGGCTCCATCAGCCGTGCACCCCCCCCAACACACACACACACACCACGTGGGTGTCATTGTTGTACTGCTCTGACACTCTGAAGCTGGCGCTCATCCTGTTTGGACAGTGGTCTACCCGTGTGGACGGGGGGACACTCTGCTGATGTCTCACCACAGCCGGTCCCCGGCAGCCAGGAGTCGTTCCAGCTGCAGCTCCTGGTAGAATAAACCCCTGTGAGGCCGTTCCGTCTGAACAGGCTCTGTTTGGATGCAGACCGGAGGAGACGGACAGTTTTCCAGGATTCTGATTGGCTGGCCTGGCTTCCTGCTTCCGGCTACACTGCCCCCTACAGGTACGGCTGCTCATAGCAGCTCCGACCCAGCTGTGTGTGTCAGCGCGGCTTTCATCTGTCTGCCAGTACGACGAAGCATCGAGCCGAGGTTCTGCTTCGCTGTCGGGTTCTACTGGAACACCTTCCAGTCCAAACACAAGGAGGAGGAGGTTCAGGCTGCGCCTGGAGCGAACAGCATTCTGGGAAAACAAAGACGTCACATGACAGCAGGTCCAGACGGCCGCCTCGCCTCCTCCAGCTCAGCATCACGCTTTAGAGGGCCATCTCCACGCACCCTCTGCACCACGCGCGTGTGTGTGTGTGTGTGTGTGTGTGTGTGTGTGTGTGTGTGTGTGCTCCTCTCCAACACGCCTGCATGCACCCTGACATGCTGACAGGCCGGTGGCGAGGCCGGGCCACCGGAGTGACAGACACACGGCGGAGAACTCCGACGCCACCGGGCCGACCTCCGACCACGGCGAACATCTGCACGCCGCCGGGGAGCGGCGGGCTTCCAACACAAACGCTGCAAACGGCCACTTCAGCTGTGAGCCAATCAGGCTCCTCTCAGTGTTTCCCGCTGGCCCGGTCCCAGACCCGGTCTGGAGCCACACCAGAACCTCCACGTCGGCCGACCCGCCGTCTGCTGCAGATGTTCAGAGTGAAACGATGAGCCGCACCGCCGTCCGGGATGATATGTAAATGATCAATACTTCTAATTGCAGAGAGGAATGATGGCCATAATTATGTTGCCTCTCTGATGAGTCCACCTGTTGGCGTCACGCAGAAAACAATTTTCCACTTGAAGAAACATGGCGAGTGTAAACTGTGGCGAAATGTAAAACCCATGGCAGGCCCGCCTGCTCAGCAGCTGCAGCCTGCAATGATGAGGCGGCAGCGTCGTCCCTCCAAACACACCGTCTGCCGCTCGGTCCTGGACCTCCTCTAGTCCACTGCTCGGTCCTGGACCTCCTCCAGTCCACTGCTCGGTCCTGGACCTCTGCTCGGTCCTGGACCTCCTCCAGTCCACTGCTCGGTCCTGGACCTCTGCTCGGTCCTGGACCTCCTCCAGTCCACTGCTCGGTCCTGGACCTGCTCCTGTCTGCTCTGTCCTGGACCTCTGCTCGGTCCTGGACCTCCTCTAGTCCACTGCTCGGTCCTGGACCTCTGCTCGGTCCTGGACCTCCTCCGGTCTGCTCGGTCCTGGACCTCCTCCCGTCTGCTCGGTCCTGGACCTCTGCTCGGTCCTGGACCTCTGCTCGGTCCTGGACCTCCTCCGGTCTGCTCGGTCCTGGACCTCCTCCGGTCTGCTCGGTCCTGGACCTCTGCTCGGTCCTGGACCTCTGCTCGGTCCTGGACCTCCTCCGGTCTGCTCGGTCCTGGACCATCAGGTCCTGGCTGGACTCCAGGCCTGCTCCGATCAGGCAGTGAACCACTGGAAGCAGCTGAAGTTGGACACTCATAAAGTCTGAGCAGCATCAACTCCAGAAAGGAAGCGGTCCAGCGCCGTGCGGACTGACTGGAGTCCCTGCTCACTTCAAAGACGTGTCCTGAAATCCAGCAGGACAGTTATTGATCCCAGCGCTCCGCAGACCGGGACTGATCACCGGACTCTTCAGGATGCACTTTTATGTCTGTTCACTTTGAAGCCCTGCTCTCCGTCTGTCCAGGGGATGTTATCCTGCTCCACAGTCTCTTTAAAGCTTGAGGTCCTGCTCGTCCTGGTCTCTCCCGGCCGTGGAGGCGAGTGGACGGGGGCGGGTGTAGCTCCTCCTCCTCCCGGCCCGGCCCAGGCTCTGGGTTCCACCACAGGGCCTCTCTGAGCCCCCACATCTGTCCCACTGCAGGACCCTCAGACCACTTCCAGACGCCTGCCGTCCCTCGTTTTCTGCTTTTCCTCCTTCAGTTTATTTGCCTGTAGTTTCCTCCACCAGCAGCAGGTGTGTTTGCTCCGCCTCACCCGGAGTATCTATATCATTAAAACACGAACGCCAAACCAACACAAACCAACACAGGAGCCGTGGTGAGGAAGACCAAAACCCCGAGAGCGGAGAGCAGGCCAGGTTTAACGGCGCCTGTCCCCGCAGCAAATCAGCCACAGAGACTCTGCCAGAGATCAGAAACTCCTGTCGGCTGAAAACAGGATGCTGCATATCTGTGAGGACGTTTCGGGGCAGCTTGAACCTTCTAATTGCACCACGGTTTTCCCTTCGGGAGAAAATACCTCTGCCCAGATGTGGCAGCCATAAAGCGTAGGCTTGTCCCGTCTGGAGGGAGAGGACGATCAGTCGGCGGAGACGGGAGGAAGAGGGGTCCGGGGGAGGGGCGGGGGTCCGGGGGAGGGGGCGGGGCTTTGACAGGCTAGCCTCAGAATAGCAAGCAGCTCCGCCTTGTCAGTTTTCTGACTCGTGTCGTGAACCGGGAGATGCCCACGACTGCACGTTCTACTCCGCCGGCGCTCAGTGCCTTCCCCCGCTCACACACACACACACACACA
This sequence comes from Salarias fasciatus, assembly GCF_902148845.1. Classification (NCBI taxonomy): domain Eukaryota; kingdom Metazoa; phylum Chordata; class Actinopteri; order Blenniiformes; family Blenniidae; genus Salarias; species Salarias fasciatus. Next base: position 1,731,030 of record NC_043763.1, on the reverse strand, counting down.
CACACTCGTCCCTCCGGTGTGTTTGTGTTTCTGTTTGTGAGCATTTGTTCCGAATCAGGCACCTGGCATCTTCCGGGACGGCACGCCTCCCCGGCGAGGCCCCCGGACTGTCACCTGTCTGGATGCAGACCAGCACACAGCAGGCGGGGCCATCAGAACCACGCCTGAACCTCACAGTCCAGCACACACACACACACACACACACACACACAGCAGGGAGGCACATGAATGATTGAACACTCCAGAAAGCAGGTTTTTTCCTCCTGTTTTCTGTCAGAATTGGGATTCGCTGCAGGTAAAATTGCGGCTGTCTCTCCAGACGGCTGTAATGCCCTCAGTAGGTGTAATCAGAGTAATTACAACAACACACAGGTGTTTGACGCCGCTGAACACGCTGCACGCCGCAGACAGTGGCTGAGGACGCACTGGTGGAAAACTCTCCGAATCAGCCGCCATTGCCTACAAACGGCTTTCTGTGTCATCTGGACCTTTTCATCCGGCGTCCCCTGCTCTCCTGCTCCCACCTCCTCATGGCGATCATCTGACCCTGACAGAGGAAGACAGGAAGTTAACAACCAGAATCGTCTTTCTGTCTGACGCACGCTGCATTAACGTGTGTGTGTTCCCGTGCTTTGATTGTGGCGTGGTTATTGTGTGAGCAGGAGATCAGAGCGGCGGCGCTGAAAGCCTCCATCTGCATCCTCCGCCTCTCCTCTGGGGAGGGGAGGGAAAGGTGAGGGGGGTCAGAGCGCCAGGAGACAGAGGGAGAAGGTGCCATTAGCAGGAGTGTAGTCTGAGGGATCAACTCGACTTCAAAGAGGCCGGGCCGCGTCCCGAGCTCCACACGGCCCCGAGTACCGCGGCGGCGGCGGCGGCGGCGTGAGTGGGTAAACAGCGCCGGATCACAAGACGGCTAATAGCAGCCAGATCTGAAGAGGCCTGCGCCTCCACCCGCCCTCCACCCTCCACCCGCCCTCCCCGCTGCCTCCCCCATCCTCAGCCCTGGAAGCTGTACTCAGCTGCTCAGCATGTGTGTGTGTGTGTGTGTGTGTGTGTGTGTGTGTGTGTGTGTGTGCGAGCTTCTGAGACCCCGGCAGTGTTTAAACCCTCACAGCAGGCTGAACCAACAGCTGCCACAAAAACCCCCTGAAACCTGCACAGAGTGTGTGACAGTATGACAGAAATGCTAACACTGCCCAGCGCTGCTGTTTTAGCAGTGGTTTCACAGGTGGCGGCAGCGGCGGCGGCGGCGGCGGCAGTGGTCTTGCAGTACACTCCATCTCTCTGTGTGAACGCCACGGCGCTCACTCCCAGACCTCCAGAAGGAGTTGTGTTTCTCCAGCTCGTCCACTGGAGCGCCATGTCTCAGCAGGACAGACCCTCCTGGGCCCCGTGTCACGCCGGGCCTGTCCGGCGGTGGCGGCGGCGGCGGCGGAGAGAGCGTTTAACGCCCACTAATCTGTCATCCCTGGATAAACATGATAACAGCAGCAGCCATTCCCAGGAGCCCGATGGCTCAACAGGATTAAACGCTCCGCATTATGCAATGTGAGAGCGAGCGGGAAAATTCAAGGAAAGGACGGGGCTGACGCCCTCCACCTCCACCCCGCCCCCGCCCCCGCCCGATCCCCACCCTGTAGGAAACACTGCCATGTTCACAGAGGGGCTGACGTCAGGATGTGCCCCCCCCCCCCCCGGGGATCGGTCAGTACCTACATCAGCATTCATGATGAATCTCACAGTGAGTCCCTGTCCCATCGCTGATCCTGCCCTCGGTCCTCTGAGCAAGCAGCTGGAAAGGCTGACATCTGTTGGCCAGACGGGAGAACTGCAGGAGCAGCAGGAGCCAGAACCACAGCGGGGGGGGGCAGAGCAAACCTCTTCTCGCCGCCATGGCGCTCGGTCCCCAGCCTTGTCCTTGAGCGCTGACCCCTCGGCCTGACCCCTCGGCCTGACCCCTCAGCCTGACCCCGGAGCCAGGAGCCTCCGGCCGGCAGACGCCGCTCTGCACCTGTGATTTATGGCTCCGTTCAGATAAGGCTAAACAAACGGTGGTCTGAGCTCCGACTGCTTTGGGGGCAGGATGGAGGGAGGAACACACGTCCCAATGGGAGGTCTTTTCTCTCAGGGTTGTCAAGATGGAGCTGAACACACACACACACACACACACACGCGCACAGTCTTGTGTTTCTATCCTTGTGGGGACCTTCCATTGACTCCCATTCATGTCTAGCCCCTAACCCTGACCCTTACCCTAACCCTAACCCACACCACAACAAAGCCTAACCCTAAAGAAATGTTTTTGCACTTTTACTTTTTTCAGTAACAACAACATGGTCAAGAAAACACTGTTTCTCCTACTTAGGACCAGAAAAAGGTCCCACAAGGCACGTCGTTCCACGTTTTGCTATCCTTGTGGGGACATTTGGCCCCGACAAGGATAGAAATACAAGAACGCACACACACACACACACACACACACAAACACACTCTCACACACACACACACACACACACACACACACACACACACACACACACACACACACACACACATTACCCTGAGCCCTGACCTGTAGGAATGTGTGCTCTCTCTCTCTCTCTCTCTCTCTCTCTCTCTCTGGGCCTCACTCGCTCCAGCCACCACTCTACAAAAATTTATGGAGCCATTTGTTTTTTGAGGAGGTGTTTACCACGGCGGGGACGCTGGGGACGGCGGGGACGGCGGGGACGGCGGGGACGGCGGGGACGGCTAGGAGTGGGGCGGCACGGAGAGCTGTCTGAAATATAAAAGCTGTTTGTTTTCCACCTGTGTTTGCATCCTGATCAAGAGACGGCCGATAAGAACCGACAAGACGAGGTTTTGTCAGGACCTGTCGATGCTGGAACTCTGAGAAAAGAAGAGAAAGAAAGACTTATCTCGGTGTGCGTGTGTGTGTGTGTGTGTGTGTGTGTGTGTGTGTGTGTGTGTGTGTGTGTGTGTGTGTGTGTGTAGGGGAGGGAGGTGATAAAAGCGAATATTCCTGGAGGAGGATCAATAGCTGTTATTCAGACCTGTGAGGGTCCGTCCATAGGAAGCAGGGACTCTGTCCTCAGAGTCTGCAGCTCCATTGATTTTAATTTATTTTTAACTTAGTGATGGATATGGGACGTGTCCAGAGAGAGACGCTCCGCTCACATAATTACCAGCATCTATTCATTAATTGGAAGGAAAAAGACGGAGAGCACTCGATATTCATTAAGACGTTGTGAATGTGCCGTCTGACAGCAGCATGTCGGGGACATGTGTCCATCACCTCGTCCCGCCCGACACAGCCCGCTGACGTGTCCAGGTCCTGGTGGTCTTCACTGGGCTCCAGGCCCTGAGAGGCCACGTCTCTGGATCTGGACGCCGCCGTCCATTCAGCTTCTCTGTCTTCCTTCAGCTCACACAGAGCTGGCAGTAACGTGGCGGCGCCGGGCCGCGGCGCCGGGCCACGGCGCCACGCCGCATTGGCACCTGCCGCGCTCTCATTTCAGGCTGATTAAGATACTTATCACATGTGCTTCAGAGCAGAACCAGGAGCAGGACTGAGGCTGTTCTCCCCACTGAGAGCCGGTCTCACACGGCTCCCCTCGGCTCAGAGGCCGGTCTGGAAACGACAGTAAATCGCTCCGCCGCAGGAGCCGCGCAGAAAACTGCACTTCGCTCCAATTTTTAAGCCTGACTGCCCCCCCGCCCCGCCCCTCCCCGCCCCCGCCACCCCCCGCCCCCGCCACCCCACCGATGGAGGGAGGCACCATCAGCACCGAGGTTTGGCTGTTCTGCTCCAGATCCCCCCCCCCCCAGCTGGAGGGACGAGAGGCTCCAGCTCTTCATATCCTCCCCTCATCCACAGCTCACAGGGGGGGCAACGGGGTGGGCCGGGGTGACAGAGGGAAAAAAACCACCCTGAATAAGTGAGGGGGGGGGGGGGGGCAGCGCTGCGGAGGCAGGTGCAAGCCGTCCGCATACAAGGTGGCGATTAGGGGGAAAGTGGCCCTGTGTGAGGCAGGGGAACATCTGTGCCTATTACCGCAGAGCACAAAGGGCTGGAGGGGGGCTGTGGGGGGCGGAGGGGGGGCTGGACGGGGAGGGGGGCGGGGTGTCACCACACACCACACACCCCCGGCTCCATCGCACCGCCCAATTTGAGGCTTTCAGCACGACTCGTCATTAGCATCTGAAAAAGGACGAGAGTCCCTGGTCCAAGAGAGGAGGGACTGTGGGGGGGGGGGGGGGGGTTACCAGACCCAGACCCAGACCCGGACCTGGACCCAGAGCCAGGACTCCTGCTGAGTGGGGTCCTCACTTCCCCTGCAGGAGTCAGGATGTGTGTGGAAACAGTGGGAGCAGCGGAGGGAAGCTGATGGAGCCTGAAAGTGATCAGTGAGCTGTGATTGGCTCCCGCCTCCCGGGACGCCGCGGCGTTCGGCTGAAGCCACGTGCGGCGCATCCCCGCCGTGTTCGGTTTGACTCAACACTTAGAATAAGTGTGCTTCAAAGTGTGTGGACGAGCTCTAAACACACAGCTAATGGACGCAGGAGCATGAAAAATAAAACACACACTCTGAACTTCGCACCGGGCTGCCTCCTCTTCTTTTCTTTTTTTTTTCTCAGAACGGAGAACACTTGGGAGGGAGATGTATTACTTATTTAAATGCCACAAGGCATATATCTGTTTGCTTAAATATTCCGATTTATTCGGAGACGGTAAGTGCCTTGCTGGAGTGAATTATGGATGGAAAATCAAGACGCTGAGTTATTAGTTATGACACCATCAGGCTCTGTCTCAGTCAATATGTCTCTGTTTGTGATTGCTATTATTGAAATGGACCGCGGTGCTGAGGAGCAATCTCACGGCGAGGAGCAGAATTTAACAGCTAATCTGCAGGCGACATGACCTGCGGATCAGATTTATGAGAAAACCAATCACAAACTTTCAATCAGCATTTTTAAAACCCAGCGGAGCTCCGAGCTGGAAGCTTCTGGAGCGGCTGCTTTCTGAGAAAAACTGCTTTCAGTGTGGGCTCAGCATCAATACTTCACACACACACACACACACACACACACACACACACACACACACACACACACACACACACACACACACACACACACACACACACACACACACACACACACACACACACACACACCTTTTGAAAAATGACCTTCCCTGTTGCCATCAGGTAGCTCTCATCTGAAATAATAAACACAGAGTCTTTAACAGCCTGCAGCTCTCAGCGGCTTTCAAACGGAGCAGGGGGAAAACCTTCCGTCCAGTCCGGAGCTCTGCTGAGGTCTGGCCCTGAGCGTTCATTAAGCACCGACACACCGGTAGATCCCCGTCTTTAACACCGCGTTTCATCTGAACGTCTGCAGCAGCGTCAACATGTGGCTCAGGACGAACGGAGCTGGAGCGGAGTCCTGGAGCTTCCTGTGGACCAGAGGAGGCTGAGTGAAGACATCAGGACACTTCCTGCAGATCAGCCAGCAGGCGGAGCTGCTGACGAGCCGCCGCCGGTCCGGGCGGCGCCGTGGCGAGCCGGGTAACCGGCTCCGGCCCTGTTCCTCTCGGTCTGACTGAGGCTCCGGGCAGCCTCCATGTTTTAAATGCTGCCGGGGTTCTGCCCTCTGCTGGGGGAGCACTCCTCTTCAAGGTCATCAGATCTGATCGTCAGATGGATCAGGTCCTGATAGCTGCCACACACACACACACACACACACACACACACACACACACACACACACACACACACACACACACAAACGAGGTCCAGCTTGGTGTCAGCACATTCTCATGCTGACTGGAGATTACACTCAAAGGGCATCTGGGTCAAGAACTGGTAGAAAAGTTCCTAGAAACAGCCACTTCCTGTCTGAAATGAAAGTGAAAACAGCCACTTCCTGTGTGAGATGGTGTGAAAACAGCCACTTCCTGTGTGAGGTGAGCGCGGCGGCCCCGAGCGTCCACCCAGCCGGGCCACGGCAGACGTGCACGTTGTGTGAAGACGGCTCCAGTGAATCAACGCCGCCGTCTCTCCATCAGCACTGCCACCCGGCGCCCGGTGTAAACGCTCAGCCGCGCACATTTAATACGATGGCATTGTCCCATTGACACCCAGCACGGCGGTGGCGGTGGCGGTGGCGGTGGCGGTGGCGGCAGCGGCGCCTGATCTGGTTCATATCTACCTGAGAGAATTCTATTGACTTCCCCTTCGTGCTCATTTCCTCACCAGATGAAAACATCTTCCTCCCCAGAAGCTCTGACCTGATCTGCCTTTCTAATGTTTCTCAGGACATGCTTTATTGTGTGTGTGTGTGTGTGTGTGTGTGTGTGTGTGTGTGTCCATTCAGGCCTCATCCTTTCGGTGTGATGGCTCCGGTGACAGCGGCGCCATCAGATAGGAGGTCGTTGAACTGCAGCCGCCGCCTCTTCATTCAGAATAAATGGGGTGCAGCCGGAGTGCGCCTCGCCGTGCCTCGCCGTGCCTCGCCGTGCCTCGCCGTGCACCTCGCCGTGTGCCTCGCCGTGTGCCTCGCCGTGCGCCTCATAATGGAAATGGAATGCATTTTGCTTTCCACCGCCGCTCCGCGCTGCACTGATACCGCCCCGATTATTCAGATAACTTGGCCAATTTGTCCCTGGAGGCGGAGCGGCGGCAGCAGAGGTGCACCATGGTTCTCTCCCAGAACCCAGTCCTTTAATTCAATTCCACTGAAAACAAGTTTTAACTCCCAACGTCCAAAGAACTACTCGTCTGTCCCAGATGTCCATCAATCACGGGGCCGGTGTGAGGCGGTGATCAATCAGGAGGGTGTCGGGCTGACGCTCGCCGCCACATGGCAGCGCGGCAGGACCGCATGGCGGCGGAGTAGGAGGGAAGGAGCAGCGTGGAGCGAAGCCTTTCCTATAAACCGTCTATGTCCTCACGGTGCTGCTGCTGCGGGACGTGGGAAGCGGCGAGCGGAGAGGACACTGGTTGGACATGCTGATGCCGGCTCTGTCTTCAGCGGGAGGCTCCCGGCGGCGGCGCTTCGTTTGATTTCTGTGAACTGTCACAACACGTGTTTCCGCCGGCGGACGCCTCGGCGAGCTGTCGCCTTGGGGACGCGCTGGATGTTTATTTTGGCAGAAATCCCATCATGCATTCATGCTCATTTCCTTTGGCCTGAGCGCCGGGCCGCGCACGCCGTCTCACACCAAACAGAACACACACACCGAGGCATGAGCCGAGCACAAACAGAGACGTGAGGATCCGAGCCGGGCCATTTGCAGTAAACTAATTATGAGCCCATTCTGTAACCTCTCTCTGCAATCTGCAGCGTTTAAGACCCGGCCATTAAAACCAGCGCCACTTTTAATGACAGCGTGTTAACGCCGCTCCTCTGCCTTCATTTGAATTCAATTATTGCTGCGAGGAGTTAGACAGCAAGAGAATAAAAATAATGATGAGGGAGAAAGGTGTGCGGTGGCCGCCTGGTGACATCTTTTGTTCTGTTTTCGGATTGGCAGGATAATGGCGGCGGCGAGGGGGGCCGGGAAAAGTGGAGCGCGCCGCGCAGGTTATCTTTCACGCTGTACAGGATAATCACGGAGTGGCGAAAAGTGGAGAGCAGCAGAGACACATCTGCCTGGAGATCAAGGTCAAAACGACTGAAAGGAAGGTGGAAATGCGGTTTGGAAAACACTCACAGCTGATCGATCCAGCCGCTCCCGCCGCCCGTCCTCCCGCAGACCCGCGCAGAAACACATCATTTTCATGTCGTCTCGCCACAATGGACGGCTGTTAGGAAAACACTGCACTTATAGAGAGAGCGTCGGGGGGAATGCTGAGAGCCGCCACGCTGGGTCTGAAGTAACAGGTCACTCAGTGACCTCAGGAGGAGAACCGAGCCGGAGAACCTCTGCATCCTGGCAGAACGTCGATGGAGGCCGGACTCGTCCTCGGGCGACGGAGAGCGGTGCAGCCGCCCTCGCTCTCCACTGCTCCACCTCTCCTCTGTGCTCTGAGCTCAGATCCCGGTCTTGTGATCCCGGCGGCGGAGGGAGGTGCTGACCCCACTTCCTGGCCCTCCTGGGATTATTGGAACGCCGGCCTCCACCTAATCGGTGGCAGCGCCGTGCGGTCAGGGTGGGGTGTGACGGAGCAGCCAGCCGGCAGATCAGACGGCCGTGGAGCAGGACGCTGAGGGATCGTCTGACGGTGGACAGCTATTAAAGCCCACACACAGAAGATGTAATAAAAATACAGACAGCAGGTTCAGTGTAGGAATCCGGGGAACTTTATTTTGAAGGTGCTCAGAGCTCACAGAGGTCAGACATGAAATGAACAGTACAAATAAAGACTGCAGCCTGAAAGGTATGGATTTAATCAATCAATTCGTCAAAGTCAAATTCCAGAATGGACGCTGGCAGCAGCGGACTAACTGTACGTCTGATTATCTTCTGCCACTTTCGTTTATCGACGGAGGACTTAATTGATGAACCGACGCTGTTGTCAAAGTCACCCGCTGTGAAATGCAGCAGAAGAAGAAGATCGCAGGACAAACTCGTCCGTCCAATTACCTGCTGCTAATCACAAGAAGACAAACCTAATCATCTATTCATGAGGTCGTCCTCCAGCAGCCCTGGAACACCAACATCCAGCCACCCAGCAGGAGGACCTTCACCTCGGTCCAGCCGCCTCTGGGAACCAACACCATCCAGAACAGCCAGAACCGCCCAGGACAGCCAGAATCGCCCAGGACAGCCAGAACCACCCAGGACAGAACCATCCAGGACAGCCAGAACCACCCAGGACAGAACCATCCAGGACAGCCAGAACCGCCCAGGACAGCCAGAACCATCCAGAACAGCCAGAACCGCCCAGGACAGCCAGAACCACCCAGGACAGAACCATCCAGGACAGCCAGAACCGCCCAGGACAGCCAGAACCACGCAGGACAGCCAGAACCGCCCAGGACAGCCAGAACCACGCAGGACAGCCAGAACCGCCCAGGACAGCCAGAACCATCCAAGACAGAAAGAACATAACCATCCGGGACAGCCAGAACAGAACCATCCAGGACATCCAGAACCACCCAGGACATCCAGAACTGTCCAGAACAGCCAGAACCGTCCAGGACAGCCAGAACCGTCCAGGACAGCCAGAACCACCCAGGACAGCCAGAACAGAACCATCCAGAACAGCCAGAACCGCCCAGGACAGCCAGAACAGAACCACCCAGGACATCCAGAACCGCCCAGGACAGCGAGAACCGTCCAGGACAGCCAGAACCGTCCAGGACAGCCAGAACTGCCCAGGACAGCCAGAACCATCCAGAACATCCAGAACCATCCAGGACATCCAGAATCATCCATTCCAGCCAGAACAGAACCATTCATCACATCCAGAACCACCCAGGACAGCCAGAACCACCCAGTACAGCCGGAACCACCCAGGACAGCCAGAACCACCCAGGACAGCCGGAATAGTCCAGGACCTTCCAGAAGTCGTGGCTGAACTGAGAGCTGATAAACAAACTCAGCTGAGGACCCTCCCGGACCTTCAAGAAGGAGACCCGGCTGCGCTGTAGAACCACAAACTCAACTTCAAGCCTTGCAGGATCTGCAGGATCCTCCAGGATCACCTTTCAGGACTTCTCAGGTGACCTTTCAGGAGACCTTTAGAACAGGGGTCAGTAATGTGATTTGGCGTTGGGCCGATTTTCGTTTGGGCACTTGAATCGGGTGGGGAGGTGAGGGTTATATAATAGAAGATAATGTTTTTATTCGAATCTAAACAAGATCCAATCTTGAACTTTAAAACAATGATGTCAGAAATTTCCTGGTTTAAAAAAGTAGCTTGTATTTGTGACAGACTGCTGCTGATACCTTCAGAGTCTCCTGCTTCACTCAATAGAGTCACAAAAATAAATAAAACAATAAGCTTTATTATGAAATACCTGCAACAGCAGCCTGGAGTTACTGCGGCTGCTGTCTTCAGTCACCAACTTGTTAAAAAGACAAGAATGTGTGAAATGTGGGAATTACACTGGGATAATAATTATAATTATTGTATTGCCAACAATTTAGGACCATTTCAATGTTGTGAATGATCACTTTTTCTTAGAAACGAACATATAGAAGCCCCAACTTTGAGTATTTACAAATGTTTGACAAGACCTCTGATCTAAAAAGAGCCGGATTGTGAGTTTGGACCCTGAACGCCTCACAGCTGAGTGACAGTCAGCTACACTCCTTCACTCCTGGGAGCAACACGATGATCCCTGAACAACAAGATGAAGATAAAACGCAGAACAGTAAACAGCCACGCTAAACCCAGAAACTAAACCTACCAGAACAATGTTTCCTCGTTCTCTCCAAGCCGCTGCTACGCCGCTCAGACCCTTCCTCTCAGAACTGAACTGTCCTCAATAACAACCTTTCCGTTCTGTCCAGACGCCCAGCGTTTAAATCTTCTTTCCACCATCTCAGACGTTGAGATGCATCCCGTCCAGGGCTGGTCCGGGCTTCTCAGGCACCCGAGACGAACCTGAGACGAGTGTCCTGTGATGCAGTGCGGTGCAATGGGGCGCTGCAGAGCGGGGCGGCGCAGGGTGGTGCCAGAGTCCCATCGACTGTTGTTGGAGCACGAAGGAATTTTTCAAAGCCAACTAGTTCACAGCTAAGCTAACATCTGACTGAATGAGACACCGCAGTGGCGTCTATTAGCAGGCTACTTTTACGAAGTGTCCCTGAACGCAGCACGGTGCTGCAGGTTGTTGTCTGTATCAGAGGGTTCAGGTGTTTCACAAGTACTTAAGGCTGTTCATGAGGAGATGATGCTGACCGGTCAACGGACGGAGTTACTTCCTCTGTGAAGCAGCTGCCTCGGATTCTCTAAATCATCTGACGACTTCTTCTGGACATTCTAGGTGACCTTTTAGGTGACCTTTTAGGTGGCCTTCAAGGATAGTCCAGGACCTGGACATCTGACGCCACTTATAAGTGTTAATGAGTATAAAGCAGCTTTATGACTTGAAACACACACACACACACACACACACACACACACACACACACACACACACACACACACGGGGCTGAGAGGAATCAGACTGCGGGTGGATGGGGGCTGACAGGTGGAGAAACCTTGTGACTGGAGTCCAAACTGACGGCGCTGAGACAAACCGGGCAGCGGTCTGAGCTGCTTATCCCGCCTCTATTAGCCGAATCAAATCAGTGTGTTCTTTGCTCTCTGCTGCCTCCATTGCTCTCATCTTTCTCTATAAGCCCCCTCCACCCCCCTCCACCCCCTCCATCCTCCTCCACCCTCCTCTCACTCTCTGCCTTCAGATATTAGAAACCTGTATTATCAGGTCTTCCCAGGATGCTGGTGGAAAAGTTGATTTGCAACGCCCGATTGAATCTAGTTATCCTTCAACCGCCACCCCCCCACCACCACCACCACCACCCCCCCACCCCCCAGCTTCATCCAGCAGCAGCCCAGTGGCCTATCTCCACCCGGGAGTGGGAGGGGGAGGAGAGGGACGGAGTGTCGGCCCACATGTCACAGCTCCGGGGAGGGGGGGGGTCCTCACCCCATCATCATCATCATCGTCACCACCACCACCCTCATACAACCACCCATCAGTCAGCAAACAAAACGTCTCGCACACAAAGTTCAATTAGTGCCAAGGTCACGGAGGATGTCGGTTCAACTCCTGCTAATTGAAGGCGAGCGATAAAGTAAAAACCAGGAGAAGACATGTTTATCTGCTGGGGCGGCACGAAGAGCGCCATCACGGCTTTATCTCCCCAAAGAGAGAGTCTGGGCTGCAGACGGAGGGAGGGGAAGGGGGGGGGGGGGGGGGGGGGAGGAAGTGAGTGATGAGGAGAGTGAGGAACTGTGGCTGTTGGAGGAAGAAAGAGAAGAATACAACCAGGAACAAGAGAGGACTGACTGGCTTCATCAAGAGGCCACCGCAGCAGCCAGGGTGTGTGTGTGTGTGTGTGTGTGTGTGTGTGTATGTGTGTGTGTGTGTGTGAATGTAATTACTGTAGACCTCCCAGGTCTGACGGCTGAATTGCGAGCAGACAGACAGAGTCCTCCATTCACCACTGAACGTCCAATCAGAGTGATGCTGGTGGCAGGTGCCCCCCCCCCCCCCCCCCCCCCCCTCCCCCCCACCGTGGACTGAGACCAGCGTGGATCCCGGTCCCGGTCCGGCCCTGGATGGGAGAGGACAGGCCTCACCGGGACACGGACCCTGTGTTTGGACGGGCGCCGCTGAAGTTCCCCGGTCTCGCTCAGCAGCCCCCCCCCCCCCCCCCCCCCCCGCTGTCAGGCTGGGAGTTATTGGCATGGCTGCACCTGCAATTAAAGCCTCCAAAACAAAGCCCATTACCGCGGCGTGTCTCCGCCTCGCTTTCTGACACCGCAGCCAAACGATGTTTGACTTTTGGGCTTTAGAAACTTTTAATGGAGTTCATTCTGCAATCAACCTGGCGGCGAGAGCCGGGCGAACTCTGACTGGCCGCCATCGATCCGCCGCACTGTGTTTACTGGCCGAGGTCACCAGAACCCCGTGAAGAGGTCAATAATGTCAATACAGCAAATGAGGTAATTCTGCTGTAAAACATCCCGGGACGGTCAATTTCCATTTTAGTAAACTTTATACGCCTGACACACAATTACGTGCTCATGTCAAAGTGTCCGGCCGTCACCGTCCTCCTGTGGGGGGCGGAGCAGGAGCTGGAGGATCCACCAGCAGCCAATCAGCTCCCTCCAAATCCAGACATGAGCAGAGGGTCGAGTCAAGATTCATCAGAAATAAAGTCCCATATTTTAGGGCTCCTTCTTTTAAAAAACTGAATCTCTTTGAATATTTGGGTAGATTTGATCGGTGACACTGTCCTCCATGTGTCTCTGACTTCCTGTTCAGAGAACAAACACACAAGCTTCCAGCTTGTGGTGTGCCTTATCTGTTCCATCCAGCTGATCAATGATCAGAAGTCGTGACCACTGGCTCTACTGAACCAATCAGAGATAAGAATGGAAACTTAAACACCCTGAACCAGGTCGGCCGGATGTGTACAGTTGAGAACCGGTATCGGTCTCCAAGTCCGGTATCGGTACCGTATCGGTACCATCCCTCATTCTGACAGTAAAAAGAAGATCCTGATATCTGCATTTGTCTGAACACTCAGAGAAGTAAGGACTGCGTTTTACAAGTTTCACTATTTGAGCTGACCTATTGAAACATGCAGTCAGGTTCCAGCTGGGGCCACTGGGTGGCGCTCTACCAGAGCAGGAAGCTGCTTCAGGGGCGTGTTCCTGTCAGGTGGAACTCTGTATAGAGGAACATGTGGGCTCGTTACAGTCATTCTGGATCAAACCGGTTCCCGGCTCACCTTTGCAGCAGTGTGTGTGAGGGCTGACCGGAGTGTGTGAATACGTTTGGATGATGCAGATGGAAACATGGCCGCAGCGCCGGGCGTCCGCCTCGAGTGGCCACGTCTCCACATCTCCAGGTTGTAGTTCAACTCTTTGTCTCCAGCGGATCCTTGAGGTCCCTGCTGAGCCACACAGCCAATCACACGGCAGCTCTGTCTCCTGTGGGCTCGGGCGCCGCTCCCGTGACAAGTCAATTCAACACGTGTAAAAATGGCCGCGCTGCTTTCGCCACGAGGCTGCCTGATGCTGCTGGCCCAGCAAACCTGCTGGAGCTCCGAGGAGAAGCCAGGTGTTGCTTCTTACGGTGGAAACTCGCAGAGCAGAAAATTGGCAATAAAGAGCAAAGTAGTCCGAACTAACTACAGCGCAGGGCGGCGCAGGGCGGCGCAGGGCGGCGTAGGGTGGCACAGGGCGGCGCAGGGCGGCGCAGGGCGGCGCAGGGCGGCGTAGGGCGGCGCAGGGCGGCGCAGGGCGGCGCAGGGCGGCGTAGGGCGGCGCAGGGCGGCGCAGGGCGGCGCAGGGCGGCGCCAGACCAGGCGTCAGCCCCGCATCAGAACGCCATCCGTTATGTGTCAGCACTTTAAAAGTCTCTGTTCGGAGTCTCGCTCTGAGCTGGGGGTTATTTTCGTGACATGTGTTGCTTTTAACGGCGATTTATGGAGTCGGGAATGAGGAGAAACCTCAGTGGTGAGTGCACACTCCAGGGAACAGGAGAAGTGGAATAACAAAGAGTCGAGCGCCGTCAGAACCGAGAGGAGAACCCATCAAGGAGAAGTGTTTCTCCCAGCGATACGGCTGGATTTACATAAAGTCTGCTGCTCAGAACGGAGAAAACAACCTTCCTGCTGGTGTCAGAGCCGTGCTGAAGGAGAGGGAATCATGTGAGGACCACATCTGGATCTGAGTTACATCTGTCCCGTCCCTCCCTGGCTGTCCTCCAGGTGGCGCTGCCATTCAGAGCTCCGGCCGCTCCGTTCAGCTGCCCGGCTGGACGCCAAGGAAACACTCACAGCGGAGCCGGGGTAATGATGGAGAACGGCCGGGGAGCGAGCGGCGGCCTGGGCCTCCCCTAGAGCGGTCCACACACACACACACACACACACACACACACACACACACACACACACACACACACACGCACCAGACATCACACATACTTCACACACACTTCACACACACTTCACATGGAAGTCCTGCTGAAGCCTATTGCTTTGATACCACAGGGGAAATAAACGGCCTAAAATAGGCACGAGGGCAGGAAATGGATTTTATTGGAGAACTAATCAAGGGGGCCGTTTCAGTGGGGCACAATTTAGATTTTGATTGGATTCCTACTGACATCGAGGTTATCAATGCATCTCATACTGGGAGGGGTAATTTGATCTCTGCTGTCCGCACGCTGGTCTTGATGTATGTCCTGCTGCATGGGCAACGACTGCTGTGCATGTGTTTGTTACAGTTGCATGTGTGTGTGTGTGTGTGTGTGTGTGTGTGTGTGTGTGTGTGACTGAGCAGTGAAAACATGTCTCCAGTCTGTTAAAGGAGCCCAAACAGGAAAGTTCTCTGACTGCCAGGAACGTGTTTTATGTCCATTAATGTCCAGAACAGATTTAATGAAGTACATTTGCTATTGCTCATTTCGAAACTTGCATTGAACTACTATTGCACTGTGAAAACATCAGTACTGCTTCAGCAACAGACCACGAGGCTGGCCAGCAGGAGGAGCACCGGAGCACAATCAGTACCAATTAACCTCATTGTCATGTTTTGTGCACCCATGACGTCCGTCGCTGTGTTTCTGGGTGATGGGAGTGATCTACCGACTGTGCTGTGCAAATAAAGGATCCAGCGTCCACACATCCTGCCAGAGAGGGTGAGGTTTGAAACAGGTTCCCAGCCATTGAACTGTAACACGCATGTAATTGTGCTTTAAAAGGCATGTGATTCCACTGTAATATGCATGTAATTAAACAACGCATGTAATTACGCTGTAATAAATGGCCGCATTTAAAATGCTGTAATCCTGTAATTACGCTTTAATATGCATGTAATTACACAACGCAAATAATTATGCTGTAACACGCATGTAATTACACAAAGCATACAACTACGCTGTAACGCACACATATTTACACTTTAAAACGCATGTAATTATGCTGTAATATGCATGTGATTACACAGTGCATATAATTACGCTGTAACATGCATATGATTAAATTCTAAAACGCATGTAATTACGCTGTAACATGCATGTAATTACACAACACATGTATTTGCGCTGTAATATGCATGTAATTACACAACACATGTACTACACTTGAAAGGCATGTAATTGCGCTGTAGCATGCATGTGATTACACTTTAAAAAGCATGCAATTATGCTGTAATGTGCAGGTAATTAAACAATGCATGTAACTGTGCTGTAACACACATAAAATTACACTTTAAGATACATGTAATTACAATGTAATATGCATATAATTAAACAATGCATGTAATTACGCTGTAACATCCATATGATTACATTTTAAAATGCATGTAATTATGCTGTAACACGCGAAACACATGTAATTACGCTGTAGCATGCATATAATTACACTTTAAAAGGCATGTAATTACGCTGTAACACACATGTAATTACACAATGCATGTAATTTCGCTGTAACTTACATGTAATTACCCTGTAAAATGCATGTAATTACACGATGCATGTAATTACAATGTAACACGCATGTAGTTACACTTTTAAAAGGCGTGTAATTAAAACTCCAGAACGCCTGATTAAAACTCCAGAACACCGGATCAACAGCTGAACTGTGTCTTTTCTGCATCGTGGAGCAGGAGTCTCCCGTCCTGTAGTGAAATGTCTGTACCAGCAGTGGAGCAGTGGTTAGCTCTCTCGCTTCTCACTGAGACGGATGTGGGTTCAAACACCGTCCAGGGTCTTTGCTTGTGCTGTTAATTGGTGACACTAAATTGCCGCTGAGTGTGATTGGGACTCGCACCAGGAACCACTTTCAGGATCCCTCATCCAGCTGTTGAACATCGTTTGGCCATTTTCAGAGCTTGAATAGTCCAGAATCCAGCCAGCTCTGATGGCTCTACAGAGTTTTACACTGAGAACGTCCGAGTCGGCTTTTCTGAGCAGTTGGTAGTTGAATGCTTTTCGTTACTATTGGTTTGTTTGCGTTGGGGGCGGGGCTTAGCCAAAGGTCAGTGTCTTTCGCCGCCTCGGCAGCCAGACCTGCTCGTGCTGCATCGGCAGCGGCGTTCCTCCCTCGCCGTGGGCGAATATCGCCGTCAGGAAGGAGCCCAGCTTGCCAGTTACAGACAATAATTAAGAACAGAATAAGCAATGAATTGGCCGTTAGCGAGCAACATAAACGCACATCTGTGAACAGTGTGTATCACATTCACTTCCATCTGAATATTGGCTGGTACCCTGGCTCGGCTCATCAGAAGAGCGGGTGTCTGTTCTTTAATAGAACCTGACATCTGGTGTGCTGACCAGCACTATCTGAAACCAATTTAGCTCGTGATAATGTTGGCAGGCTGACAGCGCTCAGTCCGGAGAGCGCCGCCGTGTCAGAACCCGGAGACGTTAGCAGATGGCGTCGGAACGCCGGCGGAGAGATGAAGTGCTGACAGACTTCTGAGTGGATCGCTGCACCTCTCCTGGAATACGGGAGCTTTCTGTCTGCTTGTTCGACACTGAGAAATACTCCTAATATCCTGCTCAGCTGCGATGAGGAGCGGAGGCCTTCTTTTTAACGTGCAGGACTCTAATCCCATTTAAGCTGCAGCCAAAAACAGAGCAGAGCCAAGCGCTTTGATCGGCGGGCCAAGGCTTTAAAGACTGAGGAATGTGGGGTTGGGGCGGCTGCCAGGTGTACTCCACACTTTAATTAGGCCTGAATTGAATTACGTAGCAGAGATATGGGAATGGCTAGTGTGACGTCACAAGTCACTTCCGGGTCCAAGGCTTCCAGCGCGCAATGTAAACACAATGGCTGTTGCCAAAGAACAGGTCACTTTTTTCATGGTAACGGTGAATTTTGCTGACTTTCCAAAGTTAGTGAAGAGAGGTTTAAATCCTTACAACTCAAACCGAGTTGTAATTGTTTCTGTGGTGACAGGTGGAAGTCTGAAATGGAAAGTACAGGCTTCAATGAAAAACAACATTTACGAGGTTGAGGTGAGTGATTAAGGGGCTAGCTAGCATTAACAAGAGGGTGTCAGTTGTCGCATCATGCTGTGTAACTTAACTATTAATTAATTAGCTATGTTAGAATTGGGTTCTGTCTGTCTGCGGTTTGTGGACAATTTACAGTTTATTCTAGAAGTGTCATCCAGGGAAATAATTTTAAACCAAACCTCAAACACGCCATAAAGCAGAAGCAGCACACATTCAGTACAGGTTAAAAAGTAAAATAATAACAACAATAATAATAATAATAATAATAATAAAGCCCTTACAGAATATCTAATAATATCCCCCCTTGTGGGATTAATAAAGGATTATTAACTTTGGATAACTCCGCTGGTCCATCCTGCCACGGAGAGGAGGCAGTTTTAACAGTGAGAGAAGACACACAGCTGCTGCAGAGCAGCTTCAGATCCAGCGGGGGAAACGCTGCTGTTCAGCCCTGAAAAGATGTGGGACTTTATTTTGTCCTGTGCTGTTTTACACAATATTGTACTGGCCGATAGAGTTACTTTTGATGCGCCGGCGCCACGAGAGGAGCTGATGTGGGAACCAGCAGGACCTGAAGAACCGCGACTGACACGTAAATAAACTCTAAAGTTTAGCAAATTATTTATTTAATCAGTGATGTGAAGCCAGCAGCCTCGAAAATAATATTAGCTAAAGGGAGATTAAATACAGACAGAGGACGTTTAGCCAAAAATTTTATTTAGACTTCTATAAATTGTCTTTAATTAATTTAAGCAGCACCGGGAGCGGGGGGCACGCACCGCCCTCGTGGACTGAGTCCCGGTCCGCTCCGTCCTGTGTCCTGCTCGGTCCGGGGTCCTATTCAGAACCGGGTCCGGTGCTGAGTGTGTGTGTCTCGGTGGGACCGTCCCGCTGTGGGGAGGAGACCTGGCTACGGTGCTGCTGCTGTCTGGCTCTGTGACATCAATAAATGAAACAATAAAAATCTGATCTATATAACGTGACTCCGCCTCATTATTTGTAATATCAGTAAAAATAATATAATGATGTAATATCGGAGGAAAGCAGTAGTAGGAAATGGTTTTGTTGACATCGTTCCTGTTGTTACAACACGGGACACAGCACTGCACCATCGCACCTTTGGACACGGAAGTGACGTATTCAGCTTCGATGACGTAGCTACTAGCCATCCCCATAGAGTATTATGTTACTGATTAGCAGCATACTGTAACTGTGTTACTGTGGGGAAGGACAGGAAAGCTGAGGAGCAGAGAAACAGGAAGAGGCTCACGCTGCTCCGGCTGCCGGTTCAGGACCCGGCCGCCACCGAGTGATTTCATGCGCTGGGTGCCGCTGAGATTAAAAGCACTTCAGAGCAACATGCGATGTTTGCATGTGAATGGGAGCCATACAGGCGCCGTCACTTCACTTATCTTTTGTGGAAAACTGCGGTGAGGCTCTTGTCAGCTGCAAATAAGCCCATTGTATCCTGCTGATAAAAGGCAATCAAACAAAGTATATAATTGTGAAGTCAAGCATTAATTGCCTGTATAACCACCGCCTAATGCTGAAATAATTAAGAATGTGTCTTACTGGGGCCTGGCAATGCAATTATCACCTTGATGACTGCGCCGCACAAAGACGTTCAGAGCAGGGAGACTGAGAAGCAGAGAAGCAAATAAGTAAAATGACGGGGATAATACAATTAGAAGATGGCTGAGAGGGGAAGGAAACAAAGGGAGACAGCCTCCAGGCTGTTTCCAGCAGGGTTGCCATGTCTACACACTTCATTTGCATCCTCATAATGTCGCACAATTATCTTCAATAAGCTTCCCAAGCTGTGCTAAAAGCTTCTGCTCCCCTGATATAACTCTTCTAATGCTGTGCCCTGCTGGACTTCCTGGGTCCTGCTCCGGTCCGGTCTGGTCAGTCAGTCAGTCCCTCGCTCTGGATGAGTCGCTCGCCCCTCGCCAGCGTCCAACACACACACCACCGCACCGAACGCCGTACGTCACAGACACAGCAGTGGACAAAGTCAGCGGTCCGGGGACAGAGGGCGAGCGCTCCGGTCCTCAGGAAGGGATGAAATATTCAGCAGCTGATGTGCTGCTTTAATATTCATAGAACTGAACTTTATATTACAGAACACATTTTGATGGGAAGCAGACTGGAGGCCGCTGATTAAACTCCACTGTTTGATCACTATGCGGGGACATTATGGGGTATTAGCAGGGCCAGCCCGGGGCCCCTTCAGCAAACACCGAGGGCCTCGCTGCTCTGCGGGGCCACGCCGCTGCAGAACGCACATCTCAGCCCCACAGCAGCCAGAAAACAATCCGGCACCGGCTGCTAATGTGGCGCCCGGAACGCTCCGCCGCGGCACGAAGAGCGCCGCTGATCCATATTCATGTGTTTACAGGCGGAGCAGAGGAACCACCGCAGGCCGCCCGGACTCCGTAAACACGAATAAATCAGCGCGGTCCCCGTAGAACCCCGCCTCTGCATCCACTGCTGACTTCTCCTGCCAGTTTGGGTTCTAGTGTTTACTTTACAGAATGGAAGAGTTTAAACTGAAAACAAACAGCAGCTCCACAACACAGCTATAGGAGGGACCGTCAGAGGAACCGTCAGAGGAACCGTCAGAGGAACCGTCAGGAGGAACCGTCAGGAGGAACCGTCAGAGGAACCGTCAGAGGAACCGTCAGGAGGAACCGTCAGGAGGAACCGTCAGAGGAACCGTCAGAGGAACCGTCAGGAGGAACCGTCAGGAGGAACCGTCAGAGGAACCGTCAGAGGAACCGTCAGAGGAACCGTCAGGAGGAACCGTCAGGAGGAACCGTCAGAGGAACCATCAGGAGGAACCATCAGGAGGAACCGTCAGAGGAACCGTCAGAGGAACCGTCAGGAGGAACTGTCAGAGGAACCGTCAGGAGGAACCGTCAGGAGGAACCGTCAGGAGGAACCGTCAGGAGGAACCGTCAGAGGAACCGTCAGAGGAACCGTCAGGAGGAACCGTCAGGAGGAACCGTCAGAGGAACCGTCAGGAGGAACCATCAGGAGGAACCGTCAGAGGAACCGTCAGAGGAACCGTCAGGAGGAACTGTCAGAGGAACCGTCAGGAGGAACCATCAGGAGGAACCGTCAGAGGAACCATCAGGAGGAACCGTCAGAGGAACCGTCAGAGGAACCGTCAGGAGGAACCGTCAGAGGAACCGTCAGGAGGAACCGTCAGGAGGAACCGTCAGAGGAACCATCAGGAGGAACCGTCAGAGGAACCGTCAGGAGGAACCGTCAGGAGGAACCATCAGAGGAACCGTCAGGAGGAACCGTCAGAGGAACCATCAGAGGAACCGTCAGAGGAACCGTCAGGTGGAACCAGATATCAGAGCTTCAGGAGGTTTGGATGAGCAGAACCAGGACTGTTAGTCCCCCCAGGGTCTCTATTGGTCTCTCTCTCAAACCCCTTTCCCACTGCAGCTAGCGGGTCGACCCGTGTCTTCGACCCGCTAACAACCGGCTTTTTTGCCTCCTTTCCCACCGCCTGCAGACCCAGGTCTCACCGCCTGATGGCGAGCCGCGTCGCTGCGTTTTCCCGCGCTGATGGTGTCCCACGTTGATGATATCATCATCGTGACGGAGCACAACGAAAGTAAACAATGCAGCAGAACGCCGTCCCCGTTACCTGTGGACCAATCTCCTCTCCCCCACGGATCAGGGGAAGCTCTCTGGTCTCCTGTCCTGCAGTGCTGGGTCATGTTGACGAAGGAAATCTCACGCTGTGTCCAGAAACAACAACTAGCGCGCTAATGTAGCCGCGCTGCGTCGACGTCATCATGTAAGTTCCCGGATGTGTCCCTCCCACTAAAAGCCGGTAGAAGCTGACCCGGTAAATTCCCGGGTCGAAATGCCGATGCCCTTTCCCACTGCCAGGAGGAGCCGATCATTAGCGGGTTTAAATGGGTTTTTTGGCCAGTGGAAAAGGGGTATCACTCACACACACACACACACACACACACACACACACACACACACACACACACACACACACTGGCTGGTCAGTGAGATCAGAGAGCAGGATCAGGCCTCCTGCTGTGACTCATAACAAGTTGACATTCTTCAAGGTCACAGGGGCTTCAGTGTGTGTGTGTGTGTGTGTGTGTGTGTGTGTGTGTGTGTGTGTGTGTGTGTGTGTGTGTGTGTGTGTGTGTGTGTGTGTGTGTGTGCACTCTAAAAGACGTGAAACTCTCCTCGGGGTGTTGAACACTTATCTAATTGGATTACTGGTCTTTTCATCCTGGGCTTTGAGCTCCGGCTCGGCTCTGGACCAGGTGGGGGATCCGGGCTGCTCAGACCTCCGCTGACGTCTCCTCCCCGCCCGTCCTCCTCTCCGTCCGTCCTCCTTCCGCGTCCGTCCTCCTCCCCGCCTGTCCTCCTCTCCTGGTAACCGGAGGAGTCTTCCTCTGTGGAGAGCTAACCAGGCCCACCTGGACCCCCCGGGGATCTGTTAGCAGAACCTCCACTGCTGGTTCTTAAAGAGAGTCTGAGCAGAGGTGGACTCTCCTGATCAGAACGAGCTGTTTTCATTCTCAGGATTCTGTAAAGCCACGTCTGGAAGCTTCCTCTCGTCTTATTTACAGATCTCCATCCAGACTTCAGGAAGTGGGGTTCTACGCCGGACTCTTGTTGCTTATGGACCAGGAAGATCTCAGCAATCTGGACTACAAGGAGTCCCGGTGAGAGCTTTGGTCTGGTGAGGCTCTCTGGAGACGCCTGTTGAACACGTGAGGTTTGGAGCAGAGGTTCAGGTTGGACTCTGGATCGCAGCTGGACGGGAGGGGAAGGAACCGAGCGGCGTTCCGGTGGCGTGGCGTCGGACTGGATCGTCCTCACCGCTGTGCTGGCCTCCGCTCCATTGGTTACAGTCAGAGAAACACCAACTCAGCCTCAGAAAGAGCCAGGTGCCAAACAACAACTGCTATGAAACGGCTCACACTTCCCCAAGCCCCGCCCCCAAACGCAAATCAACCAGTAGCATTTAACTACCAACCAGAGATGAGCTTCCTTAATAGCTAGCCACCTAGCATCCCAGATGAAGGCTGATGTTAGCCACTGGGATGAGGGTCACTAGCTAACCCAGCTGGCCAGGTGGCTCCAGGTCCGGTTCTAGAGGGAGGGCTTCTCTCCAGGGGAGGGGCTATCTCCAGGGGAGGGGCTATCTCCAGGGGAGGGGTTATCTCCCCTCATGATGTCATGAAGGGAGTTTCTCTGAATCTCCTATTTGATCGTAAAAAGAGGATGCAGTGAGGAAGATGAAGGAGTTTCTTCTCCTCTGATCCTCCACAGGACATGAAGACACTGATCACTGAAATGTCCAGAAAGGGAATTTACAGGACCTTTAAAGTGGACGGTGGGACCTGCTGTATTACAGTAACGTCTTCAGACAGAGAACACTGTCCTCCTTGTCCTCCCTGGTGGACGTGCACTGTCTCCTGCTGTGTGGTGAAGACACCTTTGTTCTTCAGGAACACAGTGTTGTGTGTGAAGTCTGTCTCCATCAGCTGGACATGGTCCCAGCGCCCTGTGTCTGTCCTCACTGTAGAAGGTCACACCCAGCTTCCTGTCAGAACCCCTCACATGTACAAGTGTGTACAAGTGTGTGTGTGTGTGTGTGTGTGTGTGTGTGTGTGTGTTAAGTGCTTTAGATGTCAGCTGGACGCTGCGTCCCGGTGACGTCTCCCTGATCTGCTGAAGTCCTGGCGGGAGGCGTCCAGGCAGTTCCAGCTGCAGTAATGTGCTGACATGTGTGAGCAGAGGCTGTGAAACAATGAGCCATGTTTGCTCTGAAGAGGGAGAATTAATCTGCCCTTCTCTCTGCAGCTCCATTCAGGAAAGGTTAAAACAGATTGACCTCCCTTCAAATGAAATTAATTGTTTTTGGTATTCATTTTATTTGCCAGAGAGAAAAGCTGCTTTGCTGGTGAAATGTTTGTCCACATGTCAGCATTTCCACTTATTGGCACAACGAAACGCCTCCTTCTTCGCTCCAGAAGGATTTCTTCTGACTTGTAATACGCTGTTAAGCAGTGATAACATTAATTTCATTTCAGCAATATCAGGCAGATATAATCAACACGCAATTTGCTTAAGTGCACAAAACTATCCTTTTTGTTAGCGCTGCATATTTGCTGAGGAAATATTGCGTGCCGGAGCGTATTAGCAGGCGGCGCCGGGCCTTGGAGCCAGACCTGAGAGGTTCCTGTCACCGCCGTCAGCTGTGATCTTCCTGTCCGTCCGGACTGAGCCGGCGCTGCAGAGTGACGGATGTCGGCCTCATCATTCAGTCATGGCGGAGCGCGGCCGATCAGGCCCTGGATGGAGTGCACCGCATGAAGAGTGATGTATTCACCTCTCACCTTTAAAAGCCCCGATGGCAAGTCCCATCCAGCAGCACCCCCCCCTCCATCCAGCCCCGAGCATCCCTCAGGCCCGGCGTGGACGGGCGCCGCCCGCCGCCCACCGCCCACCGCCTGCAGGTGACGACTCCTCCACTCACTCAGGGAACTTTGACTTATGAGGCGCAGTGCATTTAACCAGGCTAATGCAGGCGAGGGCGGAGCCATTAACCTCGGGATGGCGGCGGCCGGGCGCCGCCGCGCAGTCAGACTGGCAGAGGACCATATTTCACCACGACAGGCATTACCAATGAATAATTAAGTGTTTAATATAATGATCTGGAGAGAGAGAGAAAGAGAGGATGAGTAAAAGAAAGGCAGAGCTGAGGAGAAAATGGTAATTCCACAATTCATTGCCCTTAAAGCCTATCTGGCGTTATTACCCAGCAGCGTGCCGTGGGGTGGGGGGGGGGCTTTGTGGAAACAAATAGGTTTTTGATGGCCCCGCCAGAGTGGTAACGGTTATTAGGCTGCAGAACTCTCTCATGATGGAAGTGGCCCCCTGCCGAGCGGAGATCATGAAATTTTAAGTGGGGAATTTACAGCGGAGAGCCTGCGGGACGGCGAGGCGTCGGGCCACGCCCGCCCGGGGACACGGGCGCTCTGCTGAGGCACGATGCCGGGCCAACGCCGCCGCAAATAAATAGTTAACAAGCCGCAGATAGCTGTGGCTCCGGCGCCGCCTTCCAGAAGGATCTGCGAACAGAAATATGACAACAACAAAGAAATGACTTCCTGCTGGGGTTCAGCGCCGCAGCGGCTCGGCTGACTCCCGCTGAGGTTTCCCCACCTGTCAGCTCACCTGGCTGGACTCGTGTCTGCAGCCATATGAGGGTCAGTGGATCTCCTGGTCCTCAAACCGAAGCAGTTCTGATCGTCCGCAGAGGTCCAGGCTGAGCTTCATTCATGATGACCACATTAGAGACGAATCCCTCTGCGGCGTTTCTCCATGAAACGTGTTTTCAAAGTGAAACATTTCTGATTGCGACGCGGCGGTGCTTTAAAACCACGACAGTCTGAAGAGCTGCGTCGAGTTACGTCACCCGGAGCTGCTCTCAGCTCATTTGCATAAAGTAGAATCCAGACAACTTTATGCAAACGAGGCGTGGAGAGCAGAGGAGACAGGAGGAAGGTGTGAGGTCAGGGTCCTGGACGGTGAGCTGTAGAGCAGTGAAGCCACTGCTGCAGGAGCAGAACCTTCCAGAACGCCACGGCGCTGCTGACGGCTCCTCCTAATGAGAATGGATGCTAAGTGGCCAAACTTCTCAATCAACGCCGTCCTCCAAAAGTGAGCCAAGGACTGCTCTCTCGCCGTCCTGATTCTCAGTCGCCGCACGCCTCCAACACAGACGTGCACGTCTCCCCGCCGCCAGCACAGCGCTCGCTCTGACCTTTGGCATCATATATGTGTAGCGCTGCTCGGCTGTATGACAGATTCCTCTGCATATTCATGGCTACATATGGCCCAGCAGAACCAGGCCTGTCCTCCGCCGCCGCCGCTGCCACCGCCACCGCCGCCGCCAGGCGCTTCATTACCGCCTCTTCTGAGTCGGGTCCAGGCAGACCCCCAGGATTCAGTCCTGAGTGTCTGCTGTGAGGGCCTGACGGGCTGAGTGTGTGTGTGTGTGTGTGTGTGTGTGTGTGTGTGTGTGTGTGTGTGTGTGTGTGTGTGTGTGTGTGTGTGTGTGTGTGTGTGTAAATAGGCAGTGGTGGGGAAGTGTGTCTGTAAATGGTGGGGGTGGTACGTGTGTTGCAGTGTGCTGTGTGTGTTGTGGCTGTGATCTCCCAGCATGCCTCCTCCTCCTCCTCCTCTTCCTCCTCCTCCTCTTCCTCCTCCTCCTCCTCTTCCTCCTCCTCTTCTTCCTCCTCTTCCTCCTCCTCCTCCTCCTCTTCCTCCTCCTCTTCTTCCTCCTCCTCCTCCTCCTCTTCCTCCTCCTCCTCCTCCTCTTCCTGCTCCTCCTCCTCCTCTTCCTCCTCTTCCTCCTCCTCCTCCTCCTCTTCCTCCTCCTCCTCCTCTTCCTCCTCTTCCTCCTCCTCCTCCTCCTCTTCCTCCTCCTCCTCCTCTTCCTCCTCCTCTTTCCTCCTCCTCCTCCTCCTCTTCCTCCTCCTCCTCCTCCTCTTCCTCCTCCTCCTCCTCTTCCTCCTCCTCCTCCTCCTCTTCCTCCTCTTCCTCCTCCTCCTCCTCTTCTTCCTCCTCTTCCTCCTCCTCCTCCTCCTCCTCTTCCTCCTCCTCCTCCTCCTCTTCCTCCTCTTCCTCCTCCTCCTCCTCCTCTTCCTCCTCCTCCTCCATCTGCCTGCTCCACTCTCTTCTCCATGAATGAGAGACTCTACATCTGCTCTGGGCTACATTGTTAGCTGTGTTTGTTCGCTGGTTCTTCTGTTTATGAAAAATTAAAGCCGTTCTCTGCATCGGATCCTCCCCCCTCTGCTGCTCACAGGACGGGACCCGGGTCCAGACCGGCGCCGCGCCGCAGGAACGTCGACGGAGAACATCTGTTCATGGAGACAATGAGAGTATGGTCTACTTCCTCCGCTCACCACCCCTCAGCCAGCAGAGCCACAGGAGGAGGGGGTCCGGGTGAACACCCCCCAACACCACACCAGCATCCTGGTCCTGGTCCTGGTCCTGGTGTGTCAGAGAGCGGTCGCCGCTCTAATTCCGTTACACACTTCCCACCTGCCAGAGAATTCCCAGGCGTGTGCTTGACGTGCTTGCTCCTCTAAGTGGGAGCGGCGACGGCGGCGAGCTGCGGCGACGGCGGCGAGCTGCGGCGACGGCGGCGAGCTGCGGCGACGGCGGCGAGCTGCGGCGACGGCGGCGAGCTGCGGCGACGGCGGTGAGCTGCGGCAAGCTGCGGCGAGCTGCTGCGACTGCGGCGAGCTGCTGCGACTGCGGCAAGCTGCGGTGACTGCGGCAAGCTGCGGCGAGCTGCGGCGTGCTGCAGCGACAGCGGTGAGCTGCGGCGAGCTGCTGCGACTGCGGCAACTGCTGCGAGCTGCGGCGACGGCGGCAAGCTGCGGGGACTGCAGCGAGCTGCTGCGACGGTGGCAAGCTGCGGCGAGCTGCGGCGATGGCGGCGAGCTGCGGCGACGGCAGTGAGCTGCGCTTCCAGCCACGAGACGATCTGTATGCCGGCAGACCAGCGGAGGGCAGGTTAACGGACATTTTCAGGGACACTGGAGCTAATTGGGGCAAAAGGCAGCGCAGGGCGGAGTGCCGGCTGGAATAATGAGCGTGATCAGAGGTTGTGGTCACAGCGCCGCCCTGCGCCGGGCGGCCAGGCCACTGGAGGACCCGTGTTTGTCTTTGACATGACCACGCGGAGCTCGCGGCGCTCATATCTTGCCAGGGTCTGGCGGCGGTGGCTCTGGCGGCTGAACAGGTGCTGCGAGGCGACGAGGCCATCAATCTCTCACCGGCCGTCTCTGAAGGCTTCAGGGTTAATTATCATCAAATAAGCCATTAAGGAGAGCGATGGAGGCGCCGGGTGTGAGGGGATGCTAACCTTGGCGGGGGATGGCGGGGGGGGGGGGCGCCGGGTCCAGAACCCTCCTGAACACACTTCTGGAACCAGCTCCAACTAACTCCTGCTTTCACAGCAGCGCCTCTCTAACTGAGTCTTTATCAGCAAGACGTTAGCTATGTCTCCGCCGGCCAATCAGAAAGCATCAAGTGGGACAATAGAAAGTCAGCGTAGCATCCCAGCCGTCACCGCCACAGTGAACTGTTTGGAGAGGACGAGTGACGACCTGGACTCATCCATACTCTGTTAACTTCCAGACAAGCTTCAGTGCGGCCTCCCCCTCCGTGAGCCGAGCCCAGCAGGAAGCTTCCGGCGCTGCGTCCAGTTTTGTCTCCCAACATGATTTACTGTAAAATAATTCCAGCGCCGCGCTCGGCTTATCAAGAGGCGACACATGTTCAGGTAAAAAGTAACGACGGCAGCGGCAGAGGTGAGAGTGTGTGTTACAATTATATAGATTCATATCTGAATAAAAGAGGCTCGTAAAGCGAAGCTTTACTGCGGCGCTCGTTCAGGATCCGTCTCCAGGAGGATTCCTTCATCGTGCATCAGTGGGAAATGCCAACAGGACGTCTTTTCCTACTCTTAACATATTAATTGGAGTTACAGCGAGCGTCAGGCGGAGCAGTAAATCCTACCGGAGGAGTCGCTGACACCGACCTCTGCAAAACTTTACAGCGTGCTCACACCTTCGTTTATCTGCTCAACGGCTCCAGGAACACTAAAGCAGGACTGTTCAACCCCGCTGACCTGCAGGGCGGAGCCAGACCTGAGACAGGGACCAGAGAGGGACCAGGGCCAGACCTGAGACAGGGACCAGAGAGGCACCAGGGCCAGACCTGAGACAGGGACCAGAGAGGCACCAGGGCCAGACCTGAGACAGGGACCAGAGAGGCACCAGGGCCAGACCTGAGACAGGGACCAGAGAGGGACCAGGGCCAGACCTGAGACAGGGACCAGAGAGGGACCGGGACCAGAGAGGGACCAGGGCCAGACCTGAGACAGGGACCAGAGAGGCACCAGGGCCAGACCTGAGACAGGGACCAGAGAGGCACCAGGGCCAGACCAGAAAGAGACCAGAACACGTCCAGTATGAGGCCAGGACAGGACCAGACCAGAGAGAGGGACCAGGGCCACACTGGAAAGGGGCCAGAGAGCGACCAGGACAAGACGAGAGAGAGATCAGAGAGCGACCAGGATAAGACGAGAGAGAGATCAGAGAGAGACCAGAGAGACACCAGTGTGATACCAGAGCCGGTCTAGAACTGGACCAGAGAGAAACCAGAATGGGTCTAGAGTGTGACCAGAATAAGACCGGAGGTGTTATTCATGTTATTCATGGTGCACTCATCAAAACACAAAAAGACTTCCTCCCCCAAGATCAGCCCACACACACACACACACACACACACACACACACACACACACACACACACACACACACACACACACCCCTCCCGGTGCCACTGGGACACGGCGGTGTGTGACAGGCTGTCAGCCATGTGTCATGTTTATGGGGTCACGCTCCGAGCTGGTGTGTGTTGTGTGTATGTAAATGTTAGTGGAGGGTCAGAGTTAATGCGCGTCAGGAGGAGCCTCACCTCGGAAGCACCGGCACCGTGTGGGTGGAGGTGGGTGGAGACGGGTGAGGCGGGTGGAGGCGGGTGAGGCACCGGCACCATGAGGGTGGAGGTGGTGACACCGGGCAGGCTCCAGATGCTCAACAACTTCTCCTTCCTCATGTTCCTCCCCTCCCTTGGTCTGACCGTGGCTTCGGGGGGATCGTCAGCAGGTCTTGCTTTCCAGAGGCAGATTCTCCATCATGATCCACTAAGTGTTCAAATAAAGAACCTCAGATACTGGAGCTGCTCAGTGCACACAGCCACGCTTCAGTTTGGGTTTTGATTCCGTTTCACTTCATGTTTTGTGTCTGAAGAGAAGATTTCTGACGTTTTGTCAAAACGGGCAAGAGAAGGATGAGAGACAGCTTGACGTGGACAAATGGTGGGGCTGGACCTCCGGCAGGGTCAGTGTACACGCGACTGGTCTGAGAGTCAACACAAGACAAGAGGTGAAGGAAGATCGTCTTCATGTTGAGTGAATTAACTAATTAATTAATGGATGGATGGATGGATGGATGGATGGATTAAAGTAGGAGGGAAGTTGAATGAAGGAGTAAAGTGAAGGCAGCAAACTTTTTTTCAATGATGAGCAAAAACACTGTTTGTGGTTTTATTTTAATGTGTTAGTGTGTTCTTTCAGTTCATTAACAGAAGAGAAGAATTCAGTCCAAAGCTAAAGAGCTGTGAGTGAAGAGTGAAGAGGAGTGAGTGAAGAGTGGAGCGGAGTGAGTGAAGAGGAGTGAGTGAAGAGTGGAGCGGAGTGAGTGAAGAGGAGTGAGTGAAGAGTGGAGAGGAGTGAGTGAAGAGTGGAGAGGAGTGAGTGAAGAGTGGAGAGGAGTGAGTGAAGAGAGAAGAGGAGTGAGTGAAGAGTGAAGAGGAGTGAGTGAAGAGTGAAGACTGGTGAGTGAAGAGTGAAGAGGAGTGAGTGAAGAGTGGAGAGGAGTGAGTGAAGAGTGGAGAGGAGTGAGTGAAGAGGAGTGAGTGAAGAGGAGTGAGTGAAGAGGAGTGAGTGAAGAGTGGAGAGGAGTGAGTGAAGAGGAGTGAGTGAAGAGTGAAGAGGAGTGAGTGAAGAGTGGAGAGGAGTGAGTGAAGAGTGGAGAGGAGTGAGTGAAGAGTGGAGCGGAGTGAGTGAAGAGTGAAGAGGAGTGAGTGAAGAGTGAAGAGGAGTGAGTGAAGAGTGGAGAGGAGTGAGTGAAGAGTGAAGACTGGTGAGTGAAGAGTGAAGAGGAGTGAGTGAAGAGTGGAGAGGAGTGAGTGAAGAGTGGAGAGGAGTGAGTGAAGAGTGGAGAGGAGTGAGTGAAGAGTGGAGCGGAGTGAGTGAAGAGTGAAGACTGGTGAGTGAAGAGTGAAGAGGAGTGAGTGAAGAGTGAAGACTGGTGAGTGAAGAGTGAAGAGGAGTGAGTGAAGAGTGTAGAGGAGTGAGTGAAGAGGAGTGAGTGAAGAGTGTAGAGGAGTGAGTGAAGAGTGTAGAGGAGTGAGTGAAGAGTGAAGAGGAGTGAGTGAAGAGTGGAGAGGAGTGAGTGAAGAGTGAAGACTGGTGAGTGAAGAGTGAAGAGGAGTGAGTGAAGAGTGAAGAGGAGTGAGTGAAGAGTGGAGAGGAGTGAGTGAAGAGTGTAGAGGAGTGAGTGAAGAGTGAAGAGGAGTGAGTGAAGAGTGGAGAGGAGTGAGTGAAGAGTGGAGAGGAGTGAGTGAAGAGTGAAGACTGGTGAGTGAAGAGTGAAGAGGAGTGAGTGAAGAGTGAAGACTGGTGAGTGAAGAGTGAAGAGGAGTGAGTGAAGAGTGGAGAGGAGTGAGTGAAGAGTGAAGACTGGTGAGTGAAGAGTGAAGAGGAGTGAGTGAAGAGTGTAGAGGAGTGAGTGAAGAGTGTAGAGGAGTGAGTGAAGAGTGAAGAGGAGTGAGTGAAGAGTGGAGAGGAGCGAGTGAAGAGTGGAGAGGAGTGAGTGAAGAGTGAAGAGGAGTGAGTGAAGAGTGGAGAGGAGCGAGTGAAGAGTGGAGAGGAGTGAGTGAAGAGTGGAGAGGAGTGAGTGAAGAGTGGAGAGGAGTGAGTGAAGAGTGGAGAGGAGTGAGTGAAGAGTGAAGAGGAGTGAGTGGAGAGGAGTGAGTGAAGAGTGGAGAGGAGTGAGAGAAGAGTGTAGAGGAGTAGAAAGCAGGGCTCTGCTCTCCGTCTCTCAGGACAGCATCACACTCCTCTCTCTCTTCTTTTCTTTCTTTTTAAAAACACGCTGCTCTCAGTTCCATATTTCAACCTTGCGTGTGATTTAAAGTCTTTCCTTCCTTTTGTAGATTCTTCCACAAACAGGATCCTTCTACAGAAACGCCGCGCTCCCTTCATCTGGTCCCGGATCTTGTTCTTCTGAAGGTCTTTAATGAAGCTCTAAACATCAGAACAGAGTCCTCTACATTAACTGACTGGAGAATGGAACGATGGAGCTCTGTGTTTTTTTCTGGTTCTTTCTGGAGCATGAAGACTGAGTGGGAGCTGGTCTGACAGGCGTTACCCAGCAGCTCAGAGTCATTCTAGAACATGAACAATGCCTGCTTGTCCAGAAGATCCTTACTGGTTCTTGTTTTTTGACCTTAAATGTAAACTCAGCAGTTCAGCTCTCTCCAGAGTGTGTATGCAGAGTGTGTGGGTGTTGTGTTGACGGTGTTTCTGCTGCTCTCCAGTGGTCACAGCACACTGTGGACTGGACCTGGATGTGTTCTCTCTCAACACACTGTAAGGAATGTTTGCCAAACAGGGAAAGATGAATTACGAGGCCAGTGAGAGGAAGGCGTCCCGGCAGGAATAATGCATGGAGTTCAAGCAGACGTGAGCTGAGGTTGATCCCCGCCGCCGCCCTCCCTGACCGATCCAGATCCAGGCTGCTGCCGGGCCGAGCTCCGAGTCTTCCTGCAGAGTGCCGTGCTGTCAGCTTGTTTCCGTCTCAGCCTGGCATTAGTGCGTTTGTCCCTGGATGTGGGTTACGCAGCGCAGCCGCTTCCTAATGCAGCCGCTCAGCCGAAATGAGGCGGGCGTCCCGCCGCCGCAGCCAGCGCACTGTCTATAGGTCAGATTACTTTTTCATATGCTGTGAAATATAGATGAAGCAAAGCTTTTTCTACCCTCTAATCACTTTCCTATAGTTGCGGTGGTGCGGCCGTGAGGCTGGAGGGGGCGCCGTCCCGTCCTCATCACGGTGTGGCGGCGGCAGCGGCGGCGGCGGCGACCTTCCTCTGCGTACGGCATGTGGAGGCAGCTGCTCCCGCGTCACGTCGCCGTGTGAAGCCATCAGTCAGCAGCTCAGGCCGCCGCTCCGCCGCCCTGATGGCTGAACTCCATCACCGCCGAGCGTCCTGAGCGTTCATGATGCAGCGCTGCGCTGCAGAAACATTTCTCTGAGAACTGCTCCGCTCCCAGCCTCCGTTCTTTCCAAAGTTTCCATTGGTGAGAAACGTCCGCCTGCCGATCTGTCATCACGCCGATCGCCCGGGCCGCGTATCATTCCTCCGGTCGGCTGCGTTCCCAGGACCGCTGAGACCCTGCCGGTAATCTGCATGTCGCTGAGGCGGCCCGCCCGCCGTGGGAATGGAAACCAGACACCAGACGGCGGGACGGCGTTTCTCCAGCCATTCCTCCGAAGCACCGGAGCAGAACCCGGAGAACAGGTTTGGTCCTGGACCGGGGCCGAGGCCGGACGGACAGCAGAATTGTCCCGCTCTCCTGAGATAAGCTGCCGTCTTCTCTCTGTTTGTGTCCTGCAGTCAGTTAAAGGCGGCGTGACAGGCCGCTTGGAGCTACAAGCGTCTCTGATGGGCCGTCTCTGAAAGCGTCCCCGGAGGAGCGGAGGGACGGCGAGTCCGGGTCCCGGGGGAAATAACAGCAGCTGCGAATGCCATATTGACGGAGCTCTCTGGCCCTGAGCCTCCACTGTCAGACCGGGATCCGCCGGAGAGCACAGCCAGGAAGCCATGTCAAGAGGTCGCCCGATAAAACACCACAACAGAGCAGAGTCTGGAGGAGACAGAGTGGAGCGTCCCTCTCGCCCACCACAGCCATGAAATACACAGACAACATCACAGAAACACACAACTACTGAGCAGGATGACAGAATGCCAAAGAAAAAACGTGCAGAAGACGTCCAGAAGACGTCCAGAAGACGTCCTCAGAGGAGCAGAACAAACCCACTGAACAGAGACACGGCCCAAAGTCGTCTTTTCAAGGCCTCCTCTCCGTCGGGTCCAGCTGGACCACCGATCCCGCCGTTGTGGTTGAGGTCGTGCGGCAGCGTGGAGCGGCTCGTCCTCCTCTGATTGGCCGGTGTCTGCGTGTGGAGCAGGTGCTGATGGTCCCCCTGGTGTCATGGCGGTGTCTCCTGAGTGGATCGTCCACTCGGCCCTCCTCCTGCCCAGGAGGAGCTCAGAGGCCAGAGACATGGAAAGTGCACTCGAGTTATCCTCTGGGCAATTTCTCTCTTTCATTTGAGGCTTTTTCGGGGCCTCATTTAGAGAAGCGCGCCCCCCCCCCCCCCCCCCCCCCCCCACACACACACACACACACACACACACACACACACACACACACACACACACTCACACTCCACACACTGTTATATCAAAAACATTATTAATATTCACCACAAATTACCACGGAGAGCCGTAGAGGAGAGCGGCTGGACCCAGATGGATGCCCCTTCAGTCTGTCTTCAATTAGTCTGCAGTATCTTCCGTGCCGCGGCTGCATCGTGATGAGCTGATCTGAGAGCAGCCGGCGTGGCTGGAGAGCCCTCGCCGCTCCTGAGAGCCGCCGAGCCGCCGAGCCGCCGCCGAGAGTCCCGGACCTTTGATCAGCGAACGCTCATTACCCATGAAACCAATGCCATTAACTGTAGCATCTCCTCGTGCAGATCACAGGCTCGGGTCATGAAGAGAACCCGGCGGTCTGGAAGAGGCGGAGGACGACACGGCGGTTCTCAACCTGCGGCCCGGACTCTGTCTGCTGCCAGCTGCTTCCCTCTTGTGGCCGAACAACACAAAGAGAGGCCAAACACCGACTGTGTGTGTGTGTGTGTGTGTGTGTGTGTGTGTGTGTGTGTGTGTGTGTGTGTGTGTGTGTGTGTGTGTGTGTGTGTGTGCGTGCCCCTCCCCCGCCCCATCTCTCCAGGAAGTGGAGCCAAACCGGGTCCATTAGCATACAGAGTCCTTCATTCAGGCGGCGAGGTAAACAGCGCGGCGGCGGAGCGGGAACGTGAGGGTTTCATTTCCTGTACATGTTCCATCCTTATTGATGTCACAGGCGGCGGGTCTGGGGCTGAACCTGGTGTTCCTCCAGAACAGGCGTCTGTCACCAACCGGGCGGATCACAACCGGCACAACACACACCAACACACACCAGCCTGGCCTGGGCTCCAGAGCCACGCCTCACACACTCAGCACCGCCACTGACAACCTCAGATACTGAGCGTCACGTGTGGCGTGCTGTGTGTGTGTGTGTGTGTGTGTGTGTGTGTGTGTGTGTGTGTGTGTGTGTGTGTGTGTGTGTGTGTGTGTGTGTGTGTGTGTGTGAGGCAGCCTAGTTTGTTAGTTTCTCAGCTGTAATCCTCAGTTGAAGTTTGCCGTGCGACGCCGAGCCTGAGCTGAGTTACCCAGCAGCCTCTGGGGCCTGTACCAGGAAGACAGGCACCGCGAGGGGGGCGAGGGGGGGGCGGGGCCGCGGAGACCAACCCCCCCCCCCCCCCCCGATCATTACCATGTTAAATTTATATTGATTGCTGCGGCTCAAGAGCTGAAGAGCGAGCGATTCCCCCGGCGCCGGCGCTGCACGGGGATCTGTGGCCATGCAGAGAAACCACAGCATGTGCACAGCGTTTGGCTACAGATCAGCTGGTACACGTTACCCCACGCCAGAGAGCTTCCCCCTAAACCCCACCAGCAGCTGCCACTTCCTGAACCCGGTGAGACGTGTCCACGGAAACGCTGCGTCCTGATAGGACGGCTGAGGTCCTCGCCTCCTCCTGCCCTTGCTCTGCAGGTTAACTGGTGTGTTTGTGGAGCTCGTCTTCCTGCAGGCGCCGTTCATCACACATATGCACATGTGCTCGCCCTTGACATTATCATCAGCAGATTTGTGCTCGGGGCCCCAAGGTGAGGCTGGAATCCTGCGCAGGCTTCTGAGAGAGTGGCCGCTCTGGAGAGGCTGTCCGAGGGCTGAGCGCAGCGAGGCGGAGGCGGAGGCGGAGGAGGAAGCAGCTCCGTCAGTGCAGCCGGCACAGCGGCCCTCGGGGACGGCAGTAATTAAACAGTGATTAAATTAAGGGGCAATGCGGGCAAAACGCCGGCTGATTGACACCGCTGGCTGCTCGCTCTCTGCCGCTCGCTCCCTCGCCGGGGCGGCTCTGTCGTGGGGCGCTGCTCTCTATTGACCTCCAATTACTCCGCCGCTCTGAATTCTTCAAGGTCCAATTTTCAAAAACTATTTTCTTAACTGTGCTAAGAGCATGGATCAGTGCTCATTTGCTCCTGAGAAGGCCGAGCCTCAGCTTCACAGCGTCTCCGTGCATCCAGTAGCATCACTGTTTACCTCAGACAGACTCACAAAACTACACACACTACACTCACCCTCCGCCGCCGCCGGCCTGTCCTGCAGAGGAGCACGCCACAAGCAGCCGCCGCTGCTTCAGAAAGCTCAGCCGTCCTCCAGGCTGTGGGCAGGCAGCCCGAGAAGAGCCTGGTTGAGGCCCTCCTGGGGGGGAAGTGCTGTAAATCACCTCTGGTGACTCTTTAAACCCAAAGCAAATAGAGACAGAGGAGCTGAGCAGCAGCAATAAAACCAGCTTTAACAGAACAATCACAAACTGCACCGCACTGAAATTACCTTCCCCCAAATCTCACATTCTCCACACGCTCTGGGCTCCCCCCCCCTGCCCCGGAGTGAGTGTGTGTGTGTGTGTGTGTAGGTTTCTCTAAAGCAGGTCTTGTGCTTATGAAAATAGTCCTGAGCATCCTTAAACACGGATGGTGGAGCGGGTCGTCTGGGTGGAGATGGATTACGGGGCCGGCGGAGAACAGGGGCCCACTTTAGAGGATGAGTTCAAGATGACAGGTATTGATTAAGTGCTCAATGAGAGCTCCTCCGAAAGGCCAGCCGCCGCCCGGCTCATGAAAGAATCATACCGCGGGGTGAACACGCCGGCGTGGCGAGAGCGCACACTCCCGGAGTCTCTGACAACCTGCTGGCTTCTCTGTGGTTCAAGTCATTAAAAATGGGAGCAGAAAGCCGAAGCGCCGCAGCGTTGCTCCTCCTCGCCAGCAGGAAGCAGGTGAGAGGGTTCAGTGGAAGCGGCTTCGCTCAGAGAGACAGGAAGGACTCCTGGTGCCAGGATCCATCGCTCTGAGAGCGCGGTCCGACGCCGC
Source organism: Salarias fasciatus (assembly GCF_902148845.1). Taxonomy (NCBI): domain Eukaryota; kingdom Metazoa; phylum Chordata; class Actinopteri; order Blenniiformes; family Blenniidae; genus Salarias; species Salarias fasciatus. The sequence goes on along the minus strand of NC_043763.1, from coordinate 1,694,403 downwards.
TACTGGAGGGGAGGGAGGAGGGACGCTCTCCCAGAGAACACCTGGACTTCACCTGCTGGAAGTCCTGGTCCTGGAGAGCCTGAGCGGAGCAAGACCTGCTCGTCATCCCGGACATCCAGAGTGAGGTGCTTCCTCTCCCTCTCACTGTAAACTAATGTCATAACCAGCCAGAGGAGCGTACCACAGGAGAACCAGCGTGGGGAGCGCAGGGAGGATCTCTGGGGGGGTTCAGAGTGGGACTGCCGCCGCCGTCCCGCCGTCTGAGACTAATCCCAGCAGAAGGCTGTCAGGTCTCTGCAGACCGTGTTCTGATGGAAACCAGGCAGTCCGTGCTTCTTACAGCCGTCATGAATATGCAGCCGGCGGCGCCGCAGACCCGGGCCCACCTCCTCACCCGGACCGCCGCAGGGATCCGCCGCTCGCTCCGGGGACTGGAAACAAGCTCGACTCAAACCTCTCAGCAGCCTGCGGGAAGACGCCGTCCCCGACCGGAGAGCTTCGGCTGAATCCAGAGAGCACTCAAACAAACCGTAATTGTTCAGTGAGCAGTAAGACTCCCTGAGTGAGAGGCACAGCATTAAGTATGCATGATTTCTATTTTTTTCATTATGTATGGAGCTATATGTAGTTAAAGGTGGATCATATGAATAATCAAATGGAGAGGCAGCGCCGGCAGTTCAGTGAAATATGGCAGAGAAAACCATTTCAGAGACACATCAGCCAAATATTTCCCATATAGCATGTGGGATCCATGAATAGCATTGTGACAAAAGGCACATTTGACTTGATTACCTCTTGACATTTCCCTCCGTGAGTGAAGGCTGCGGCAGATAAGGCAATCAGGCTCTGACATAGTGTAAATATATGAATATGCTCATTTACCCGGGTCTCCTGATAAAGACATAAGGGCACATGAAGGCGAGAACGTGGCTGGTCTGGGGCCGCCGCCCCGTCTGTCTGAGCAGGCTGACAGTACGGCGGCAGCGGCGGCGGCAGCGTGCCCTTCATTATCACCGGGTAATGCTCATCACAACGGCCGCGGCGTTTCTCCATAAAGAGCCCAAGTCTCAGTCACAATGAGAAATAGCGGAGATAAGGTGCAGGAGACCATTTCTTTTGACATTCAGCGCGGCGAGCTCATCAGTCATGCTGTCAGCCACTGGTCCCGACCAGGTTGGAGTTATGAGGAATAATGATGGGTCCAAAATAGCTGCTGCTTCTGCTGGTGCTGTGTGTCGAGCCACGCTCTGCATAAAACCCAATTCCTCTTGCCACTGACCCTTGCACTGATGTCACATCCAATCTCAGCATGCTGGGAGGTCCGGCCGCCACTGTCTGAGCCGCCGCTGGCATTTCCAGGGAGCAGCGGCGGGACGGAGGACAGACTGTGGATCCGGCCATGCAGACCGCCTCTCAGGCCCGGGTCCAGACCCCGAAGCCGCTCCGTGACGAAGAAAGTTTTAACCTCTTGCTGCATTTAAGGACTGATATTTTCCAGCGAGGCAGGAAGTGAGCGGGAGCGTATGAATCAGGCCTGCAGAGTTATCTCCACTGTGGCTCCACACAGGCGAGGTCTCCACCAGAGCCGCATAGAGAGAGAGTTACAGCGACGAGGGAGCAGGCGTCACCGTTCTGTCCAACAAGTGTGAAGTCCTGAATGACTGAAGCCTGAAATCACAACTTCAGAGTATTGTTTGAGGCTAATATATTTCTCTGAAAGCTTATTTTATATCTAATAGTGAGCTAAACATGGCTGTGTGGCTGAGACGCCGGATTTTAAGCTGTAAGAGCTTCACACAGACTCCCCGGTTCTTCAGCCTGCACCGTACAGCTCCGGTCTCCACACACTGCAAATTCAAACAACAGCACGTACATTCATCAACACCTTCGGCTAAGCCCCGCCCCCAAAACATAAATGAACCAATGGCATTCCTCTACCAGCTGACTCAGACATTCAGCGTGAGATTCTGCAGAACCATCAGAGCTCTGAGAGGACCACCGAAAGTGCTGCCTTGGAAACACGCAGTCAGCTACCACAGGACCGGAAGGGGGCGGAGCTTAGACAAATGGTTCCTGACCAGGGCAGAAGTCACAGAAAGAAAAAAAATGAACAAAGATGACAAAACCCAGCAGAAATCATCTCATCGCCTGATATCATGAAACACTGAAACCCAAGCTTCAGTTACAGTCCAGGAAGGAGTTTTCCAAACATTCAACATTTGATCATTTCCACCAAAAAATAAAATCATGTGTATCTCTAGTTCCAACCTTCATGGAGGAGCCTGCTCGGATTTTGCTGTTCTGGTCGTTATCTCCTCCGTTTGGACCAGAGGTCCATCTGTTGATTAACTGTTCATCCTGAAGTGATTCCACAAATGAAATAGTGATGCTTAAAGGGTTGAACCAGCTTCAGCTTCTGTCTCTGAAGGAGTTTTAATGAGCGTCTGTCTTCCTCTGTCTTCATCAGTCCACATCAGAAAGCGGGACAGGAACAAAACACTAATAGCTCGTGTCAAACCCTCCCACTTCTGGGCACTGACGGGCGCTGACGGGTGCCACTGGGCGCTGACGGGCGCTGACGGGCGCTGACGGGTGCTGATGGGTGCCACTGGGCGCTGACGGGTGCTGACGGGTGCTGACGGGTGCTGACGGGCACTGACGGGCGCTGTTGGGCGCTGACGGGCGCTGTTGGGCGCTGACGGGCGCTGACGGGCGCTGTTGGGCGCTGACGGGCGCTGTTGGGCGCTGACGGGCGCTGACGGGCGCTGACAGGTGCCACTGGGCGCTGACGGGTGCTGACGGGTGCTGACGGGCGCTGACGGGTGCTGACGGGCGCTGACGGGCGCTGTTGGGCGCTGACGGGCGCTGACGGGCGCTGACGGGTGCTGACGGGCGCTGACGGGTGCTGACGGGCGCTGACAGGTGCTGTTGGGCGCTGACGGGCGCTGACGGGCGCTGACAGGTGCTGTTGGGCGCTGACGGGCGCTGACGGGTGCTGACAGGTGCCACTGGGCGCTGACGGGTGCTGACGGGTGCTGACGGGTGCTGACGGGCGCTGACGGGCGCTGACGGGCGCTGACGGGCGCTGTTGGGCGCTGACGGGCGCTGTTGGGCGCTGACGAGCGCTGACGGGCGCTGACAGGCGCTGTTGGGCGCTGACGGGCGCTGACGGGCGCTGACAGGTGCCACTGGGCGCTGACGGGCGCTGACGGGCGCTGACAGGTGCCACTGGGCGCTGACGGGTGCTGACGGGTGCTGACGGGCGCTGACGGGTGCTGACGGGCGCTGACGGGTGCTGTTTGGGCGCTGATGGGCGCTGACGGGCGCTGTTGGGCGCTGACGGGTGCTGACGGGCGCTGACGGGCGCTGACGGGCGCTGACGGGCGCTGACGGGCGCTGACAGACGCTCCCTGCTCAGTTCTCCTTGTGAACATTGAGGGACAGCGTTTGGGCCTCGGTTAGGTCGGCAGCAGGTGTTGCGTTGCTCCACAAGCGTTTGAGTCCTGTTGGACGGACAGCCGGGTGACTCCTGTAGAACCACTGCACCGCTGCAGAGTTCACGGTAACGACTCCCTGTGGGACGGCGGAGCGGGACGTCCTCAAGCTCCACATCACGAGTCTGTTTCAGAGGATCAAGTTTATTCATTACTATTTTTAATGTGTCTGAGCAGACGTCGCCTACGTCTACCTGAGGCTGCAGACGAGACGCTCCACAGGCGTTCACGGCACTGAGGCAGTCGATCCAGGAAGGAGGGATGCTCCGACAGGAAGTGGTGGGAAGTGTGGCTCAGCGGAGGAGTGACTGGACCACACGGTGACTGGAGCATGCTGAGACCTCTGACAGCTGAAGGAGGCTTGGATGTGTGTGGAAATGAGGTGGTGAGACGGTGGTGTGACAGCGACCCCCCTCAGCCCCCCCCTCAGCCCCCCTCAGCCCCCCGCTGTACCGCCGCTCGGTCTGGACAGGAATAGTAAATGGTGGCGAGGCGTGTGGATCAGGTGTGGGCTGCAGCGCTGGAGAGCTGGGTGTCTTCACTGGAATCAAGCGGAGTGTTCTGGAGTGTTCTGGAGTGTTCTGGTTAATGGAGCCACTCCACTCAGCTCCATCCACAACACACACCGCCGTTCAGACTGGCAGCGCCTCCACGGCGCTCCTGGCCGTTCTTCAGAGGTCAGAGGTCAGGGTCCGGGCTCGGGGGTGTCCAGTGATGGACGGCGTGGTGAGCGTCAGCTTCCTGCTGCTTGTTCCCCCTTCCTGTCCAGGGTGGAGAACTCCACGCCACACAGTCTCACCTTAATGTAGACAAAGCCAAGTCGGCAAATCTGCACAGGCGCGCACACACCGCCGGCGGCGGGCGTGCACGGAGGGAGCCGGCGTTTTTCAATGCATTTAGATGAGACCTTTAACAAAGGTCCCTAATGCAGATATCAATGAAGCCGGCGAGCGGCGCCGCTCCGGAATGGGCTGACGGAGGGATGTCAGCCTCAGCAGGAAAAATGATGGAGCCCATTTGTAAACTTCTCTGCTGCTGCTGCTCCTCCTCCTCCTCCCCCTCCTCCTCCTCCTCCTCCTCCTCCTCTTCATCCTCCTCCTCCTCCTCCTCTTCATCCTCCTCCTCCTCCTCCTCTTCATCCTCCTCCTCTTCATCCTCTTCATCCTCCTCCTCTTCATCCTCCTCCTCCTCCTCCTCCTCTGGATATTACAGGAAAGTGAACTCATGACTTTGCTGGTAAATAACAAATGTTCTTGTAAAATTGGCGCTTTGTCGCCCATCTCCTCCATCAGCCAGGAGGGCTCCCTGTAGCCTGATGAGCAGGACGATGTGTGAAATCCAGTGAAATGCTGCCTTTTCCAGCGGCGGAGTGGAGTCCGAGGCGTGAGGGGTTAACAGGAAAACAGGAACTTCCCGGCGGAGCGTGGCGGCCGGCCGGCCTGCTGACTCGCCGCTTTCCTGATGGAGTGACTTTGGGAGTGCTGGCGGAGCGCCGTGCCTGGAGGGTCAGGGCTGAATTTGCTAAGTTAATCACATAATGAGGCCAATTAAACAAGGCGGGAGAGCTCAGGTGAGGCGGGAGCCGCCGCCGAGCCTCCGGCGGCTCGGCTGGGCTCGGCCCGGCCCTCCCCGGACCCCGGCCCCACCGCCAGGCCGCCGCTCCCATAATCCTCTGCTTAATATTCAGTCGACACGTTCCAGCCACGTCCGTTAGGCCACGAGAAGCTAATTATAAAGCCTTATTTATCTGCTGTGTGTCACGCACACACACACACACACACACACACGCACACACACACACACACACACACACACACACACACAGTCTTGTATTTCTATCCTTGTGGGGACCGTCCATTGACTCCCATTCATGTCCAGCCCCTAACCCTGACCCTAACCCTAACCCTAACCCACACCACAACAAAGCCTAACCCTAAAGAAATGTTTTTGCACTTTTACTTTTTTCAGTAACAACAACATGGTCAAGAAAACACTGTTTCTCCTACTTAGGACCGGAAAAAGGTCCCCACAAGGCACGTCGTTCCACGTTTTGCTATCCTTGTGGGGACATTTGGCCCCGACAAGGATAGAAATACAAGAACACACACACACACACACACACCTGATTCACCTTGCTTCTCTTAGGGTGCTTTCACACCTACTAGTCCTAGAGTGGTTTGGTTCAGACATAAATTATTCATAAACGTCGCAGCTGTCAACTAGTTTGGTTCATTCACACCACTTGTTTTGCAGATGAACTATCCACTATGACCCTCCTGCCCCTTGGTGGCGCTGTTCACACAACAGTGTGTTTTGGGTGACGGAAGTGAACCCTGATTGGCCAGCATGTGTGACGTGATGCGTCGCGCGGCTTGCTACGGAAGCCTCCGCCGACCAAAAAGCCTTCTCCACAACAGAGCGGACAGGACCGAGGCCGGTCAGCGTTCACACCAGCAGCGGACCGCACCGAGACCGCACCGAGACCGCACCGAGACCGCACCGAGACCGCACCGAGACCGCACCGAGACCGCACCCAGACCGCACTGAGACCGCACCGAGACCGCACCCAGACCGCACCGAGACCGCACCGAGACCGCACCGAGACCGCACCGAGACCGCACCGAGACCGCCTCCTCCAGGAGGTCTCGGTGCGGTTCTTTGTCCCGGACCAAAACTAACTGGTTTTCACACCAGCGCGTACGAACCGAACCTGCAGGAGTTGGGGACTCTAGTCCGGTTCAAGCGGACCACATGAAGTAGGTGTGAAAGCAGCCTTAAAGTCTCAGGCCTCTTTAAAATAAAATAAAATACAGAATAAAGACACTTATCTTTCAGGACAACAAAAGAAATTGAACAAGATAAAGTTTTCATCTTGACAGATGAGCTGAATGTTTAAAGTTTAAAAGTACAGGATGATCTGATTTACCTGACATGCTGCTGTTTTCAAAATAAAACACAGATGGACCGGGCAGCAGCGGCAGCGGCGGCGGCGCCGCCGGGCGGTACGGTGGCTCAGTGGGCGTCCTCACTGCCGAGCTGCCTCACTGATGATGTGTCTGAAGCTGAAGAGCTCTCTGAGGGTCCGGAACAGGAGGCGCTCCTCGTCCCCGGAGCCCCGCCGCTCGGCCCCGGGGTCAGGAGCTGGGTGTTCAAGTCCCCTGATCCTCCAGGATCCTGGAGAGCCGCCCTCCTGTAGACCCTTCCCGTCATCAGAGAGGAGCCTGACGGTCAGATCAGGTCCACTTCAGTCCTCAGCAGAGGAAAAGAGCTCAGCTCACCCCACCGTAGCAGGGATCCTCCAAAACCGATGAGTTTCCTGTCCTGGTCTGTCTGGACTGTGATTGGAGGTTGTCCTGTCTGGTCCCTCACACGTCCTCCTGTCTCACCGTAGCGTTGATGCTAACGCCGCCCTGCCAGCAGCGAGCCCTGCTGCTGGGGTCAGGGGTCATGTTGAGGACCCTGTGGAGAGCTGGGAGCTGTGTGCAGCTGTGGAGGCTGCAGAAGGTGAACTCTGTCCAGCGGCTCCCTCCTGCCGAGCGTCTGCTCCGAACGTCAAACTGCTGTGTCAGCACTTTTCACTTTTCTGCTCTGAATGAGGAGCTCTGCTGCTTTCATGGACCCAACACAAAACAGAGAGCGCAGTTCATTAAAACGTGAATATGGACGTAATGAAGGGACATTTCTTCACCATGGAGGGTTTAGAGGGAGGCCTGGAGGGAGACGGACGGGGGGTGGAGGCAGCCGCGTTCCAACACACACTGCTGCAGCGACTGGTTCATGAAATGCAAAGCGACAGGCCTGATGTGAGACAGCCACCGAAGTATGAGCATGATTTAGACTTAATCCGTCATTATCCCGCCTTTGAAGTGACCTCAGTGTGCAGGCTCCCTCTGTGACACACACACACACACACACACACACACACACACACTGAGGCATAGAAAACATTATGGTTTTTAATCAATTACGGCGCTCACCTTTGGGGCAGCACATTCATTAGACCTGATGGGAGCGGCGGAGGAGCGGCGGAGGAGCGGGTTCCTCCGGCGTGCCGGGATTGGACCGGGAGGAATCGTGTGGTTGGAGGGGAGACAAAGACTCCAATTTCACACAGCTGAACATCCCGGCTCGCATTTACATATGTGCTCAGCAAAGGCCGGCCCGCCTGTGATTTCACCGGTATAATTTATGTGCGGCCTGTGATTTATCATCCTTAGATCAGCGTGTAAAAATCAAGTGCGGATATCCTAAAGAGCTCCTACACGCTGCTCAGAAATGATCGCTGTGATAAAACTAGATCATGGCTGTGGAATAGAATCAATCCATCAAGAAGCTGCCAGCCGTCCTGCAGAACAGGGAACAATCCAACCAGCTGGTGCTCCAAACAGGCCGGCTGCAGTCAGGAACCGACCGTTTTCTAACGATTAGTCTATCCACTCAGTTTCCAACTAATCGACCAACTGAAACAACTAATATTGCAAAGAAACTCAAGTTCTTGCTTTTTAATTTGTCTTGATTTGGGTTTTTATCCACAGATGTGGAAACACACCACGTCACACACCTGGTGTGTGACATGGTGTGAACCACTGAACCACTGAACCAGAGATCAGCGAGGGTCTGCAGCCCGCTGGATCCCTGAGAGCAGAGACTTCAGGATTCACCCGATCGTCCTCAAACTAATGCCAGCAGGTCAAGAGAGACCAAGTGTGAGGACAAGCAGGACGACCATCGTCCACACAGCAGGAAGCAGTCTGTGATGAACTGAACAGGAGCGAGAGAGCAGTGGTGAATGGGAGAGAGAGAAAGAGAGAGAGAGAGAGAGAGAGAGAGAGAGAGAGAGAGAGAGAGAGAGAGAGAGAGAGAGGTGGAAGCATGAAGAGCAGGTCCGAGGAGAAGAGTGATACTTAGTGAGAAGGATGGAATAAAGAGAGGAAGCAGAAGGCGGCCGAGGGAGTCCAGATGGCGCCAGTGTGGACGGCACGCTGTCTGTCTCTGTCAGTACTGTTCTGCATTTTATTGTTTCTGTCCAGTATTACCAGAAATGTTTATTCTTTACTGGTATATGATTGTGAAACACTTCTGGCTCTGCGCTCAGCTGCCCAAAATATTACAAACTTTAAGCAGGATGGCCAAAAACGCTACCGGCCCCGTTCCTGAGTGGAATCCCAGCTTACCTGCTCCGGACCCAGGTTCCTCCTTTACGCGGGGGGCGCCGTGCTCGCCGTGGGAAGCGCAGCGGCTGGCTTGTCAAGCTAAAGGCTAGCCTGGCACTATCGCGCTTTCAGCGACTACTTTTCTAAATTGCAAGCGTAGAAGAAGAAGTTCCGCTGTTTATATTCTGCTGAGTGACCGAGCTGTGGACAACCACAACAGTGATTGGCTACTGTTTTAAAGCTTTGACCTCGGTGTCCTGCTGAAAGCGCCAAGCGTCTGGCTTGGTCTGCCGCGGCTTCCGTAGTTCAGGCTGCGCACGCAGACGTGCACTGGGGAAGTATGAGAGAGCACTGTTTAGGCTCTTAAAATGTACCAAATGGCCTCGTTAAGAATTAGTTATGGACGTTACCCACTCAGGACTCTTGGATTACAGCAGACGAGCAGTATGAAGGAGAACAGGCACGTTTTGTGGACTTTATGGAACTTTTTCTTTCGGGCTCTATCGGTCCCTGTTATATGGAAGTTTGTTGACAACGAAAATCCCCCCGGACCTCCGGCTGCATTTGAGACATCAAAAAGGTGCTCCAGAGTGTTGCTCAGCATGAGGGTGAGTAGAAAATGAGGCCAAATCGTTTTTTGGGTGAAGTTTTCCTTTAAACTTAGATCTGAGCCCTGGCTAAATGAGGCGACCCGCACAGCCAGGCGTGCTGCAGACAAGCTGAACGAAACTGGAAAAAAGACAAACTGGAAGTATCGTGGCAAATTCTGAGAGAGAGCTGGCGTTTATATCAGTGCTGTAGAAACTCAAAGGAGGATGTATTTTTCAAATATTGTTGCAACAAATTGTCATAAGCCTCATGTTCTTTTTAAAACCATTGATTCTGCTTTAAATGCACCTCAGCCTATCTGCTCAGAACCATCACCAGAGGGGTGTGAACGATTTCTGTCATTTTTTGTGAACAAGGTTGAGAGCTGCAGAGCGCTTATTGAGGCTCCGTCCCAGAACCCTTCTGTATACGTTCCTCGCTCTGCCGGCTTTGAACGGTGTGAGCCTGTGGGTCTCACTCAGCTTCAGGACATTGTGACACATATGAAGGCATCAGGTTCTCCAAAAGATCCACTACCGCCTCGTCTTTTTAAAGAGGTTTTCAACACTTTGGCTCCTGCTGTCCAAAACATTATAAACAGTAGTTTTTCTACCAGTGTCGTCCCTGCAGATTTTAAACATGCTGTTGTGCATCCTCTGCTAAAAAACCTAACCTCGACTCATCTGACCTTTCCAGTTTCAGGCCAATCTCAAAAATTCAGTTTTTGCAAAGGTTATGGAAAAATTGTTTTTATTCAGTTACAATCATTTTTAGAGGAGCACAGCATCACGGAAAGTTTTCAGTCTGGTTTTAAGAGTCTCCACAGTACAGAATCTGCTCTGGTGCGAGTTTTTAATGACATTTTTATGTCTACTGATGCTGGGAATCTGTTGTACTTGTGCTGCTTGATCTGTCTGCTGCATTTTACTGTGGACCACGAAATTCTCCTCTCTGGGTTGGAGCGCTGGGTGGGAATCCGTGGTGCAGCCCTCTCATGGTTCAGGTCATATTTAGCCGATCGGACTTTTTGTGTTGGTTTTGGTGACTATGTCTCCTCCTCTGCGCCCCTGTCATATGGTGTTCCCCAGGGACCAATTCTTGGACCCCTGCTTTTTTCCCTGTATGTGCTCCCTCTGGGCACCATCTTGAGGAAACATGACATTGCTTTTCATTGCTGTGCTGATGACAGCCAGATCTACTTACCGTTAAATAAGCATGATCCTCAGGCTATCAAACCTCTTTCAGACTGCATAAATGAAATCAAAGCATGGATGGCACCGAATTGTCTTCACCTCAATCAAAGTAAATGTGAGGTTATTGTTTTTGGTCCCAGTTCACCACACATGTCCTCCTCCACTGACCTGGGTTTTCTGGGGCCGTTAGAGAAGCCCGTTGTTTCCAACTTGGGGGTCAAAATGGACCCGGAGCTTAAACTGGATCAACAAATCAGTGCCGTTGTTAAGTCTAGTTTCTTCCAGCTAAGACAACTGGCCAAAATTAAACATTTTCTGTCGACCCAACAATTTGAAACGGTGATCCATGCATTCATTACAACCAGACTTGACTGCTGTAACTCACTGTACGTTGGTGAGAGTCAGAATGTGCTCAGCCGCTTACAGAGAGTCCGAAACTCTGCGGCTCGACTCCTCACTGGAACACACAAATATGACAGCATCTCACCTGTATTAGCATCACTCCACTGGCTTCCAGTGGCTTTTAGAGGTGATTTTAAAATCCTCTTTACTTTTAAGTGTTTGCACGGCGTGGCTCCTTCCTGTCTCACTGACCTGGTTCACCCATATGTCCCGTCTCCATCTTCAAGATCAGAAGATCAGTTGCAGCTTGTGGTCCCTAAGACAGGACGCAGGCTTGGTGAGGACCGTGTGTTTTCTCTGCTCCACGGCTGTGGAACCAGTTTTCTTTGGAGATTAGACGGGCTGAGTCACTGAATGCTTTTAAATCTCTTTTGAGAACACATCTTTTTTCACTGGCTTTTAATCAGTGATGTTCTTATTGTTGTGGATTGATCATTTGTTTTTTGCACTGTTTGCTCTTATATTGTATTCTGTGAGTTATATTTGTCTGTGCACAGCACTTTGGAAGGCTGTAAGGTTTTTAAAGTACTTTATAAATATATGTGGTATGGTATGGTAAGGATGACATCTCCACTGCAGATGAAGACACACACACACACACACACACACACACACACACACACACACACACACACACACACACACACACGGTGCAGTGGTCCAGCTCCGTCCTGTCAGGCCAGACGAGGAGCCGGTGATAGAGTGTGTTAAAGTGTGTGTGGTCTACAGGGCTGGCTGCCCTGGAAACACACACACTTCCTTCTCCCTGAAGACAGAGAAGACGTCCGAACACACACACTGCGCTGCTGCTTTTCAGCTGCAGACGGCTGAGACACGGAAGAGGAAGATGTTTTATATGACGACAGTGAAACATCTGGAGTCCAGGCTGACAAGAAGCTGTGGAGGACCCTGAGGAGAATGGATGGAGGACTCTTCTCCAGAGAGAAATAATGTTCTCATAATTCATCATTCATTCATCTCTCGATGGATTCACAGAACACAATGTTATGAGTGTTAATGTGATGCACCAGCACCCAGCTCCACCCCTCCTCCACCAGCACCCTCCTCCACCCTCCTCCACCAGCAC
>NC_043763.1:1567486-1677486 GCF_902148845.1 Salarias fasciatus | reverse complement strand
CCTCCACCGCCGCCGCCACCGCGCCACCGCGCCACCGCGCCACACCGCTGATCTCGACTTATTGTTAGCATCTGAGTCGTCTGCAGATCCACTCTGACGGCCCCAGAATGCAAAGCGCCGACGCCACCGAGTGGTAGCTACGGAAAAATGAGCGTGCCCCCCCATGCCACCTGCTGTGCCCTCCCCATGCCCATCCCCGTGCCCCCCCCCCCATGCCCCCCGCTGTGCCCGCTGACATTGTGCAGGAAGCCCCGGCTGCTCCATCCAGCAGGATAACTGAAAGAGAAGCACAGACATCAGGCCCCGTCCTCCATGATCGGAGTGTGTTATCAGACCCGCCAGCGCACGGGAGCGTGCACGTGTCGTTACGTGCACCTTATCGACGGCGGGCCGACACGTGCGTGGCCGGGAGGCCCGCTGTTAGAGCGGGATGCGGTGACTCTCCCGGCCTGCAGGGACTCACTCCGCCTCCATCTTCACGCCTCTGGAATCTCCACCGGGGACGATCCGGGACGCCGCCGGCCACCGAACGGGCCTCGCCACCAAAACCCGTGTTTTGTAGGCAATTAGAGTGAGATTGGCTGAAGCGGGAGGAAGGCACATCCCCGGTCAGGTTTACAGCGGTTCACCTCCCTTATCTGTTCCTGCTGCTGATCAGAGGAGCAGAGCGCTTTTTATGCTTTTCCTCCAGATGTGTTCCTCTCTGGATCAATCAAATCAAAGCCAGGACATGAGGGCTGCTGGGAAAAACAACAAAAACAACAAAAAATCCGTTTTATAGCAGTAAAGCATGTGGCTGGTCTGAACTGAGGAATCTCTCCCACACCTTGCTGGAAAACGTCGTCTGCGATGGGAGCGGCGGGAGCAGCTGGTCGCCATGAAGCCCTCCAGATGTTGAGCCTGGCGGATCGGGTGACATGCGGCGTGAGGGAGGGACTGGTACCGCGCAGTGTGTTATGGGTCTCTTTATGGGTGCATTAGGCGGCGTGGAGGGGAACGCCGCGGCCGCCGCCGGTCCCGTCGCCGAGCCGCCGCCGGGCTTCACGCTTCGATGAGCCTACCCTTGAGAAGGCGGCGCAGCCTGGAAGACGCCGCCTCACTGCAGCCTCCTGCAGGACATAAATCAGTTCCTCATATCATCATCTCGTCATATTCGATGCATATGCAGCTCTAATCAGTAAATCTGTCAGCTTTCCTCTCTCCGGGTGATATATCAGATTCGGAATACTCTCCCGCAGACGCAGTAAATCTCTGACAGAGCCTGTTTCCTAAAATCCAGCGAGCAGACCAGGATGGAGTTTCTCTGCAGGTTGGGAAGTCTCCGCCTCTCCCTCCACTCCACGGCGGCTTCGCCGGGACGCCGGAGTGACTGTCCCCGGTTCTCCGTCCCCGCTGAGGACTGAGAACACCTCCGTCTGATTAATGGCTGAACACTGTCTAATGAACAGTAATTGAATGGTATAATGCAGCAGGTCCTCTAAAGCCCGGAGGAGCCGTCCTCCTCGGCCCGGCGCTCCGGAGACGCACGGCGGTGACATTGTCTGGAGTTGATTAGAGCTGACCTTGTGTGAGGAGACCGCGGCCTTTCAAACGGCTACCCTTGACTTCAGGGAATAGCAGCACGGAAAAACACACCAGAGACAAATGAAATGGACCGGCACTGCGAGAGAGGAGGACTGGGTCAATGCTCCGCTCAATACCCGATCGATTCTTTATCACAAAATTCTTAGGAAGAGGAAGACGATTGATCAAACATCCCTAGTCCTATTGGCATTTCTAACAATATTAATTAAGAAAAAATGCTTAGCTGACTGGTTGATAAATCAGCCGATATTGTTAAATCAAAACAAATGATAGTTGTAAACACAATGCTGCAGCCGAGAGGACAAACACACCCTTGTCCACATTTCCTGGGAGTGTGTGTCACCTCCGACACAGACGGAGAGCGCCGTCACCAAATCAATCAGCTCCTCAGCAGAGTGCGCTCTGCAGGACGAGCCGGCTCCAGCGGCCAGCCGCCCGGCCGTGATGGATGTGGGGGCTGCAGCCGGCGCTCCCTCGCTCGCCGCCGCTCGCACCGCCTCTTCTCACTCTCGGCGGACGTCTCCACTTGGCGCAGACGCCCAATCTCGTTATTCTTTATTTGGCCCGGACCGCACAGGTCAATACGGCGCACACGCCGCCGCGCTGTCTGTGAACGTATTCACTATTTAAATTCACCGCAATAAATCATGTAAAGCTGCAGCTGAAAATGTAATCATGTAATTGAATTCGGTCATCAATATCTACTGTACACATGCACACATCCAGAGTGCACGGGGCATTCCGGCGGCGGTGAGTCACGGCCGTGCCGTTACTCCTCATTATTATTCACGGCGCTCTGGGTGATGAGGCTGCCGGCGGGCGGACGCAGGCGGTGTGTTCGCTGCGTGGGAGAGGATTCCTCTCCCGGTCCGGGGTGAATCCGTCTCCCCTGGAATGCCTGATGAGGGTTTAGCTTCGTTAGCATGCTAACCGCAGCCTGGCTGAGCGTCTGGCGGGACGGGCTCAGTCTGGACAGGATCATTATTATTATTATTATCATTTCCATTATCTAATGGTCATTTCCTGCGATCCATAGCCCATCTGAATCAGCAGCATCCACGTAGGACTGAACGCGATAAGATATGAATTAGGCTATTGATGAGGTCTTTAGCCGCGGTCGTAACCGGCCCCCACAAGTCAATGATTATCCCAATAAGAATATCTTTATTGCAAAAGTGCAGACGGCAGCAGAAGCATCGCCACACCAAAACATTCCCCCGTGGTGTAATTGCCACTGCTTGAAATTATAGTTTTCATTAAAACAAAATGTTCAAGGTTATTGATTGCTTAAATAAGACTCAATATCTTCTCATTTCAAAGCCCAGTGAAATTGCTTTGAATAGTAATATCAGCCAACTATTGTGTGCATTCATCACCGTTCCACAGCTCCATATCGCTGTCCCTGGAGGATTATTACAGCAAAATAAGTGTATTTAAATGACTGTAATTTCCAGGAAGCAGGGATCCATGCCAAACATCTGTAAACACGGCCGGGCCCTCCTCCATCAGCCGGGACGCTCGCAGTGATCCACAGACCGGCGAGGCGCTAACACACTCCTGTCCCTGCACCGGCACCGGGTCCTGCTCCGGGACACACCGAGCGCACAGGGAAACCATGGAGACAGGAACACACACACACACACACACACACACACACACACACACGAGAGGGAAGTATGCTTCTGGAAACAGGTCTGTGAGACCCTCTCACCCTCTCACAATTATGGAAATGATGATTACCATAATTGCTGCTTGAACCATTTCTGTGTGACCTAATCTAAAAGCAAATGGGAAAATTGGACATAATAATAAAGTTAAAATGAAGTGAAAGGGAAATACCAACAGTATGAAGTTCTAATGGAGCCCTGACTCCTCAGCCTCAACCTGCAAACCTGAACAAACAGCAGAGAATCCCTCCTGGCTCGCGCTGCGCTGTACTGTATTGACTGGGAGAGATGGACACGTTTATGCAGCATTTCTACTGAATAAAAAGAGATGTGGTGACAAGAGTCCATCTGAAGCGGAAGCAGCAGGAGCCTCTGGCGTTCTGCTGTCATGGTTTCCATCCAGACCGAGCCACCCTGATGAACTCCAGGACTCCAGCCTGTTGCTGATGACAGGCTGCAAAATCCTGTAGCGTCGACACGATCCAGCCGTGACCGGAGGAGCTCGGCGCTGATCTACTGTTCTGGGATCGATTCCTGCTTCCTGTCTGATAAGCAGTGAGCTGCAGAGCTGATCAGCCGTCTGCGGCTCCGCTGCCGGATCAATGTGCAGGTCCACCTCCAGCTCCGCGCCCGGCCGCCGTCTACCTGCTTCTGTTTGGCGGATTGAACACGTTGCCTTGGGAGAAAAGTGATTAATCACAATTACCTGATGTGCTGGCAGTCTGCCTCCTTCTCCTGCTCCCTCCATCCCTCGCCGCCGCCGTCCTCTGCTCTCCCTCTCTTCTCCAGCTGCACCACAGATCAATGATGCTGTCAAGACATTTAGATATTTACAAATGTCCCATAGCCCAGCGGGTCACAGAGCCACGGAAAACCACAGAGAGCCACTGAAAACAGCACCGGGACACAGAAAACCATCCATTATGAAAACGTCTTGGAGGGATCCATGTCACTCAGTCAGCATCGACGTTTCGCCGGCAGAATTCCCATCGGCCATGTTGGAGACCTGAGCTCCATTTCCGTTCAAGACGACAGATCTTTCCCTGAGTGGAAGCCTTGGTATGTGGGCATTTACCCATCAGTGCTCTGTGTTTTATTAAACTTCTTCATTCAGTAGAGCTGGAGGCTCTGCTGGTGTCCCGCTGCCGCCATTCTGTTGTTTTCGATGTAACTCGTGTTCGGTCCGAGAGGCTCCTCCAGTCTTTCATCTCAGCCTCAGTCCACCGCTGCTCTGTTCTGCCATCCATCCTCAAAAATCTACCATGCTGGGCTGTTCTTTGAAAATGGCGGCTGTGCATTTCCACAGGTCTCGATAGCCCCGCCCCCAGCCTCTGACATACTTGATGCTTCGCCCCAGCCCAGGAGAGAGTTGATGCTCGCTAAGCAGCAGTTTAGAGGCTGGAGCCAGAAACAGAAAGAAGTGGCGCCGAGTCGGGATCTGGCTCCGAACTAGACCTGGACCCAGCCTGGTGGGAAAGAGGTGACAGTCACACCCCTTTTCCCCCAAACCGGTTCCAGGGCCAAATCAGGGCCAAATCAGGGCCAGCCCCAACTTTGAACCGGTTTTTTGTGTTCGCACCGACTGCAGGCCCAAAACCCTGGCTCCCAAAACCCGGGGCCTTGGAGGCACCACTTCTCTGCTGGGCCAGATCAGCCCCAGACCAGCCCCAGACCAGCCCCAGATCAGCCCCAGACCAGTCCCAGACCAGCCCCAGATCATCCCCAGACCAGCCCCAGATCAGGCCCAGATCAGCCCCAGACCATCCCCAGACCAGCCCCAGACCATCCCCAGACCAGCCCCAGACCATCCCCAGACCAGCCCCAGACCAGCCCCAGACCAGCCCCAGATCAGCCCCAGACCAGCCCCAGACCAGCCCCAGACCAGCCCCAGACCAGCCCCAGATCAGCCCCAGACCAGCCCCAGATCAGGCCTCGGCCACGGATTGGCTACGTCAGGCCCTGGGGGGCGGGGTTACGTCTCCTCCAGCAAAGCACGCAGTCGCCATTTTTTTTATCAGAAAGCTACGGCGGAGCAGCATTTAATTTAGTTTAATTTAGCCAAGAAATGGATTTTGAGAATCAGCGTGGTCTGTGGAGGAGACCCGGGGCTTCCTGGTGCTGTGGTCTGCAGCAGAGTTCAGGAGAACCTTGGCGGAGCGGCGCAGACCCGGTTTGGGTCCAACGGGAGGGAAGCAGCTCCTGATGACTCCGTATCCTGGTGAGTTTCATTCATAAAGCACCGAGCTGTGAGCCTGCTGAGAATATGAAGCTAGAAGTGATTCAAACTCTGAAACACAATGATTTGTGTTGATTCTGTTTTATAGAGTTGTTGGGTCAAAGTTCACCGGAGCGCCGCCGCAGCTCGTCAGCCTCGTTAAGCTCACCGGTACCGGTCAGCAGTTCGCCGGTCTGTCCTGCGGCTGACCGGTACCGTGCTGCAGGACGTCTGGATCGGCATCCTCCCAGACCAGACCAGACCAGACCAGACCAGACCAGACCAGACCAGACCAGACCAGACCAGACCAGACCCGGTGAGATTTGTTTACAGTCCCAACTCTTGACCGCACAGTACAGCAGTTATTGGTTTTCTTATGAATATAGAGAATATTTGTTAACAGCTGTTCTTGTTTCTGTGCTTTGACGGAGCGCGGTTCTGACGGCGGTCCGGTGGAGCATCTGGACCTGCAGCAGCTGGAGCAGCCAGCAGGGGGAGCTAAACATCATGAACAGACTGGACTGCTTCCCTTTGTATTAATATTATTTATCTTTGGTGTTTTTCCGGTGTGGCCTGAATAAAAGCATCTGGAATAACAGATGCATGTTTTGTGTCATATTAGTGTTACCATCGCACCATGCAGGTAAAAATCAGCTACACCTGCACAGTAATGTGATTACATGATCTGACTACATGCGCTACTTAGAGAAAATTAATTCAGTTTTCGAGAGAAGTTTGAGAAATGTGGAAATTTAACCACGTGACAGCAGAGCGTTCAAGAACAAACAGTAGCTCAGTTGGTAGAGCAGGTCGTCTTATAACCGGAAGGCTGGCGGTTTGATCCCCGCTCCTGCAGGCGTAAAACTGTCGTTGTGTCCTTGGGCAAGACACTTCACCCACCTTGCCTAGTATGAAAGTTGTGAGAGTGAATGGTTGGTGGTGGTCGGAGGGGCTGATGGCGCAGATTGGCAGCCTCGCTTCCGTCAGTCTGCCCCCCCCAGGGCAGCTGTGGCTACAGCAGCAGCTTACCACCACCCAGTATGGAGAGAATGAAGAATGCAATGTAAAGCGTCTTTGAGTGTCCTGAAAAGCGCTGTATAAAACCAATGCATTATTATTATTAAACACACCGCGGTGATTTCCTCACTTCAATGTATTTAATGAAACGATGGGAACAGCAGAACAACATTATCCCTCTGTTCTGTAATTAGAACATAGAACCTTCGGTCACACTCTAAACATCAGTCCAGAAAGATTAAAATCCTCCATCAGATCACAGAAGTATTGAAATAAGTCCGTCACACAGAAGTTTAGCACAAACTGCTGCTGCTGCTGCTGGAATGTGTCCAGCGGCAGCGTGACGGTGGAACCAGGAGGACCCAGGAGGACCCAGGAGGACCCAGGAGGACCCAGGAGGAACCAGGAGGATCCAGGAGGAACCAGGAGGAACCAGGAGGACCCAGGAGGAACCAGGAGGACCCAGGAGGACCCAGGAGGACCCAGGAGGAACCAGGAGGACCCAGGAGGACCCAGGAGGACCCAGGAGGAACCAGGAGGACCCAGGAGGACCCAGGAGGAACCAGGAGGACCCAGGAGGACCCAGGAGGAACCAGGAGGACCCAGGAGGACCCAGGAGGAACCAGGAGGATCCAGGAGGACCCAGGAGGAACCAGGAGGAACCAGGAGGACCCAGGAGGACCCAGGAGGAACCAGGAGGACCCAGGAGGACCCAGGAGGACCCAGGAGGAACCAGGAGGACCCAGGAGGACCCAGGAGGAACCAGGAGGACCCAGGAGGACCCAGGAGGAACCAGGAGGACCCAGGAGGACCCAGGAGGAACCAGGAGGATCCAGGAGGACCCAGGAGGAACCAGGAGGAACCAGGAGGACCCAGGAGGACCCAGGAGGAACCAGGTGGAACCAGGAGGACCCAGGAGGAACCAGGAGGAACCAGGAGGACCCAGGAGGACCCAGGAGGACCCAGGCAGCAGGAAATCTGCAGCTCACAGTCCTGAAGATCATCTAGAAAGAGAAACACAGACATCATCATATATTTACTGAATCTGTTTAACCGCCACATGATTGACACTAGCGTACTTGTTAGCAGCTAAGCGAACGGTAACACGTTCACTATAGAGCAATAAAACGTCTGATATTTACCTTCTTTGTCAAATGCCGTCGCTGGTGAGACGAGGGTGGGCGTGGCTAACAGCTGGATGATGCTTTGATAGCTCGCCATAAAAAATTGAGAGCCAGAAACATTTCTGGGAGTCCTCCATCGTTGCTATGGTTAGCATGTGAGCAGCTGTGTCCTCAGTGAAGTACTGACGTTCTGCAATGACGCAGTGACGTAGCTCCACCTCCGCCTCCATGGCTCCCGGGGGGTGGAAAAGCAAAGCCGGTTTTCAGGAGGCCCGGGACTGGAACCCTTGTGGCCCAGGCCCCAGTTTGGCCCGGGAGCCAGTGTGGTTGAAAAGGAGAGCCACAGCTGAAGACCACCAATCAATCAGTCAATCAACCAATCCGTCAGTCACTCAGTGAGTCAGTCAGTCTATCTATCAATCAATGAATCAATGAATCACTCAATGAATCAATCACTCAATCAATAAATCAATCAATACATCAAAACATCAATCCACTAATCCATCAGTCTATCAATCAACACATCATTAAATCAATCAGTCAGTCATTAAGTCAATCAGTAAATCAGTGAGTCAATGAATCTGCCAGTCAGTCAGTCAATCAATCAATTGATCAATTGATCAATCAGTCAATCAGTAAATCCGTCAGTCGATCAACAGTCGGTCAGTGAAGCTCCAGCTCTGGGTGCCGGCTGGCTCAGTTTCTCCTGTTTCAGTATTTTTCTCTAAACTCACTGGTGTGAGATCCAGAGTACTGGGCCACGACGATCAATACTTATTTCATGAAGCTTCATTTCATGTTTTCCATGTTTTTACTGTAATTTAATTTGATTCATTCATTCACTCATTCATTTATTCACATCATCACTGTATTTGTCTTTCCTCTCCTTCTCTCCTCACTCATAAAGTCTCTTCTCGTTTGCTTGTTGATTTATCTTCATTTCCTCCACTGTTCTAAACCCAAAGGCTTCACATTGTGTCCTGGATGGACAAACAACCACACTGAGTGACTGACTGATTGATTGGTTGGTTGATTGATTGATTGATTGATTGATTGATTGATTGATTGATTGATTGATTTTGTATAGGTTTACTGTTCAGGGTTACTGTATTGATAACTGTGTTGGATTACTTTGTTGATTGGGTTACTGTATTGATGCTGCATTGGATTAGCGTATTGACTACTACATAAGATTACTGTTTTGGATTACTTTATTGGTTACTGCATTGGATTGCTGGATTGGATTACTGTATTAGGTTACTGCATTGTTTACTGTATTGAGTTCATGTATTGATTATTGTAATGGATTACTTGATAGGCTGCAGTACAGTATTGATTACTGTAAAGATTACTGTGCTGGATTACTGTATTGATTGTCGTATTGTATTACTGTATTGATTACTGTGTTGGATTACTCTATTGTGCTGCAGAGTAAATCAGAGCCAATCAGAGTTTTCTCACACAGGAATGAAGCAGCGGTGTAACTTGCGGTCAGGTTTCCACAGTGCTTATCAGTACTGTCATTCCACACATTGTATTGGATGTTTTCATTTTCAATACTTCATGCAGTCACAAACAACCACAGGGGCACAGAAAAATCCAAAACAGCTAACAAGGCTGTGTTCACCGTCCATTATTGATAGACTGAGTGTCATCGTTAAACAAGTAGCATTTTTGAGTTTCAGATCTTTTGTCAGTGTTACTAATGATTCATACCATAACTTATCAATAACTTATGAACACATCAAGAGAAACTGGGAGCATTTTGTTTCCTCTATACAGACAACACGGCTTTCTGGATACATATTCAACAAAATGTCCTCATTGAATTCATCTATGATTTAAGGCCCTTTGGCTGGGTGTGAAGTCTTGTTCCGTTTAATATTCACAGAAAACAGTCGTGTTACTTTCAGAGAGCATGTGTTGTTTGGCCTTCAAGTCCAGACTGAGAATCCACAGAAAGCTGCCAAATGCTACCCTTTCTATATTCCCATCACAGACACAACTCACCAGCTCAGTGGAATGTAGAGCGAGGCACTGCTGGACTGAAGTGTGTGTGAAGGCAGCTGCTGTACACACACACGGTCAGTGTTACCACATTCATGCTTACAGACAGAAACAGACCTTCAGGCATCAACAGGCTTCTTGTTATCATGTGATGGGAGAGCTGCTTTTGAAAGAAACCATGACTGCCTCAAGACTCCTGTAGACTCTCACCTCTGCTGGTTTCTAGACTCTCGCCTCTGTCGGTCTCCAGAGTCCTGCGTCTGCTGGTTTCTAGAGTCCTGTTTCTGCTGGTTTCTAGAGTCCTGTTTCTGCTGGTTTCTAGACTCTTACCTTTTCCTCTGTCTCTGGGTGATTGTCATTCATTATAAAGACAGAGTGTAAAATATTGGTGTAATCTGTCCAAGCTCTTTCATTTGAGTTACATGTTTAAAGCTAGGGTTGGCGATCTTGGAAAACTAGCGTTAGCATGTAGCATCTCCCCAAGGCTCCGCCTAGCTAGCTCCGCCCAGCTCTCACCCCATTGGAGGAGCTCCCGTTGGGAGCGGAGACGCGGAGACGTTCGCGGCGCGTGCGGTGCTCGCAGCACTTCCGCGTGCAGTGTGTTCCTGGCGTAACCTGTCCTCAGCGCTTCGTTTCTTCGTTTTTCTTTATTTGCACTACGCCAAGGCACTGAACGGGGAGTGAACCCCCAAACATTCGTCTTCGCCGTTCTGCAACGACGCTCCGTCCTACGTGCACTGAACCAGGGTCAGTGCACGCGTACATGTACGCGCACGGGGCAGGTCGAACGGCGAAGGGATTTGATTGGTTTAAAAAAAGGTGTCCCCTGAAGACTATTGGTTGCTGTTTGTCCCGTTTTACTCCTGCTGTAGATAGCGGATATTTTCCAAACTACTTTAAAAACACGCTATGAATTGCTTCCCATCAGGTCATAAAGATCATTTTAACCAGTATTTAAAAAAATGTATCTCATTCAAATCGCCAACCCTAGCTTTAACAGATGACCTTCACGATGCTGAGGTCCTAATTCATGCCTTTGTTTTATCACCGATAGATTATTGAAATGTCCTCTTATCAAAGGAAAGTCTTCGTGGTCTGCAGATGGTCCAGGATGCAGCGGCTGGTGTTCGGACCAGAGCCAGTCGATACGAGCTCCTCCCTCCAGCGCTGGCCTCTCTGCCCAGACTACCAGACTTTAAGGTGCTGCTGTTCACATACTGAACAGTAAAAGGAAATGCCTCATCGTATCTGACAGATGTGGTGAACCAGGATGTTCCCACTCGGGTTCTGGGTTCTCAGGGTTCTGGTCTTCTGAGGGTCCGAACAGTCAGAAGAAAGACAGTTTCTCTTTCTGTGCACCAACACTGCACTCTAAAAACAAATGTCTAGACTCAACAAAAAAAATCAACGCGACAGTTTGCATTAGTCTTTTTAAGTTATGGCAACCTCATTAGAAATTACATTGAATCAACAAACTATATTACTTTGAGTGAATTCATTTTTTGTCATCAGTCAAAGATCATTTTAAGTACCGCTTACTGAATAAATGCAAGATTTTAAGTTGGTAACTCAAATAAATTGGCTGCCCACTTTTAAGTAGTTAAAATGGACAGTTTCTGTTGAACCTTAATGTTGTGAGTATTTGGGAATAAGATGCTGTCATGGGCACTGTGGATTCTGCACAGGCAGCATCAGGCTATTAATCACCCCAGAGGCATATGGGAACTGTTCTATTGAACTCCATGAGTTTTGGAGTAGTAGCAGGAGCAGATTAAATGCTCAATACTTCTCATTCCAGGTTTGACACGAAAAGTAACTAAACTATTTAGATTAACTGAACAACAAGAACACAACCAAACACAGCTACCAATAACACTATCAACATCAGAACATCGAAATAAATCATGAAATCAATGTTTAAATCTTGAATATCTCATCCCAAACTCCCATGATGCATTGTGGCACTACCATCATCTTTGTTAAATTCTTCAAAGAGCCTGTTTCCTTTATGCTGTGACCAACACTAACCATGCCGATGTGGTGTCTTTACCCTACTAAAAATAAACTTTACTCGCCATGAAATGTTGCTTGTATCGAGGTGTTTCATCCTGCTAACCCGCTGTCCAACTGGTCCAGGCATGGTGTGTGGCGAGAGGGAACTTAAAATTGTGACGTCAACGTTGACAAAATCAAATTATGAAGCCAAGTTTGTGAAGTTATAACAAGTTGAATTTTGTTTTAAACCCATCAACAATGAATTTTCAGTTCAAACTGCAAGCAAAATGAAGTTGATGTAATTAAGAACATAATTTTTTCATAACTTGAAAAAAATAGGTTTGGAACTTAGAAAGTTTATCAAAATCAACTAATTACAATTTTTTACTTGGATCCATGTATTAAATCAAGTGGTGTTAGAAGCTCCTCTGAGTTACTTTTTAGAGTGTGTGGAACAAGATGTCGATTGAAACCAGCTTCTGCTGATGTGTTTGATTTAGAGCTGAAGACCCACGGCTCTGTACACGGCTTCAATTATTTGTCTCATTGATTCTTTTTTCTCCCTTTTTGTTTAAATGCTAAATGTTTAATTATTAATACCTGTGCAGCATCTTGATGGAAAGTGGTCTGGTTCCTTTGGTTCTTCTTCTTTATATGCTCTGCTTCTGGTTTCTGAATCTGTGTCTCTGTTGGTTCCCAAACTTCTGCGTCTGTTGGTTCTGGAGTCGGTACTCTGTTGGTTCTGGAGTCCGGCCCGCTGTGGTGTCTGGACTGCAGATCCTGCAGATCAAGCTCTGACAGAAGCAGAAGAGGACCGTCACAGTTTAAGGTTTCTTTTCTGTGATTCATCATTGACTTTTTGCTTGTATTTAAAAGCTTCAGAAACAAGAGAAACCACGACAGGGAAACTTGTTTCTGTGCTCTTTCCTCTTTTTCTACATTTTCCATTGACCTCAATTTTTCATGAGCTGATATGTTTTGTGGCTCCCCCGTGACTCCTACTGTATTGAATTCATCTGGTTCCAATACATCCCGTGCACAACCTATCAATCACTAAGGGAGCGTGGTAAACTAATCATTTATTGATGAAATGGGGCAGCCATGAATTTCTAACTGCATTTGTCTTATTTATCAAGCCAGATCAAACAATGAAAATCCAAACAAGCTGAAAGGGAAAGGGAGGGAGTCGAACGGAATAACTTATTCTGCAGCAGCAGACAGCAGAAGGTTATTGATGGAGAGCGCAGGAAAAAAGAGGTTTGGGACTGCGGTGGGCGAGCGAGGGAGGGAGGAGGAGAGAGAGCTCAGACTGGTGTTCAGACAGCAGGGTACACATCTGAATTAATGCCAACACAAAAGGCGGTTTTCTCCTCCCAGGCTGGTCTCGCTCTGCAGGAAGCTGCTGAGCTCTGTCTCCGTTACAGACCCAGTGTTTCTCTCAGCTCCTGACTGCAGGATCCCGGGCCGGCTCCGGGGATCCGGCACTGATCTCAGCCTTCCACCGACACACTGCTGCCACTGGGGCTGGAGCTCAGTAACGCGGAGTCTGGGGAATAGCATCGCTGCTTCTTCACTTGTTTGCTTTCTTTAATGCAGTCTGTTGATATCCTTTTGAATTTCTACAGCCGCTCGTGGGCCGAGGGAGAACAATAAAACAACAAAAGAAAAGAGTGAAGTTTGCCTGGAAGACTCAGCCGAGGAGAGTTGAAATAAAGTTCAGGTTCGTTCACCACAGCGTCCACAACCACGAGAATCCAAGACAAGAGAGCAGTGCTGGGCTGCTAATGCAGCTTCAGCTATCTCCTCACCTCACCAGACCTGAACCAGACCTGAACCAGACCTGAACCAGACCTGAACCAGACCTGAACCAGACCTGCACCAGACCTGCACCAGACCTGAACCAGACCTGAACCAGACCTGCACCAGTCCTGAACCAGACCTGCACCAGACCTGAACCAGACCTGCACCAGACCTGAACCAGACCTGAACCAGACCTGCACCAGTCCTGAACCAGACCTGCACCAGTCCTGCACCAGACCTGAACCAGACCTGCACCAGATCTGCACCAGTCCTGCACCAGTCCTGAACCAGACCTGCACCAGACCTGAACCAGTCCTGCACCAGACCTGCACCAGATCTGCACCAGTCCTGCACCAGACCTGCACCAGACCTGAACCAGTCCTGCACCAGACCTGAACCAGACCTGCACCAGTCCTGAACCAGACCTGCACCAGACCTGAACCAGTCCTGCACCAGACCTGCACCAGATCTGCACCAGTCCTGCACCAGACCTGCACCAGACCTGCACCAGACCTGCACCAGTCCTGCACCAGACCTGCACCAGTCCTGCACCAGTCCTGCACCAGTCCTGCACCAGACCTGCACCAGACCTGCACCAGTCCTGCACCAGACCTGCACCAGTCCTGCACCAGTCCTGCACCAGACCTGCACCAGACCTGCACCAGACCTGCACCAGACCTGCACCAGACCTGAACCAGACCTGCACCAGACCTGCACCAGACCTGCACCAGTCCTGCACCAGACCTGCACCAGACCTGCACCAGACCTGCACCAGTCCTGCACCAGACCTGCACCAGACCTGCACCAGACCGCTCAGAGACGACGCCGCTGGTTCCATGCTGGCCCGCCGGTGATGAGATGTAAATAGATGGTATTTAGATGAACGGCTGATTGCGGGCCGTCCCGCTCTGGGAGGCTGGTGAGGAGGGGAGGAGCCGGGGGAGCAGGGTACGACCGGGAGACATGCAGTGGGAACGCCGAGGCCGTCCAGCCTCCCGCTCTGTTTCTGCAGCACCAGGCCCGGTGGGGCCGACCGGAGCGTCCATCAGGAGGACCAGAGGCCCGGAGGGAGTCCTGAGGAGGGGAGGGGCAGCGGCTCGTCTGAGGAGCCGGAGTCAGCAGGAGGACAAGGAGGCGAGACAGCCTGTCCCAAACTGAGAGGGACCAGCCAGCCAGCGAATCAGGAGCCGCCTCCAGCGGTGCCGTTGCATCTCCTCCGGTCCAGTGAGCTGAGCAGCTCTG
Organism: Salarias fasciatus; assembly: GCF_902148845.1. Classification (NCBI taxonomy): domain Eukaryota; kingdom Metazoa; phylum Chordata; class Actinopteri; order Blenniiformes; family Blenniidae; genus Salarias; species Salarias fasciatus. The sequence continues at coordinate 1,662,835 of NC_043763.1, read as the reverse complement.
AGAGCTCCGGCCAGCTGGTCTGGGAGGCTCCATGTGAGGAAAAGCTCTGTATGATTACAAAGTTATCAGAACATGTGTCCTGATGCACACCCTCATTCTTCTCACGCTGCGTTCTCCTCTTCCCTCTTAATCATGTCTCTCTGCTGCGTCTCCCTCCAAAGTTTCTACCTCATCATGTCTGGAAACACCTGACTCAGCAATATGTTCCCTTCCAGAGGGAGCACGGCGCTCTGCGGCGCTCTGCGGCGCTCTGCGGCGCTCTGCAGGTCCAGACCACATGTCCCAGGACGGGACAGACCTCGCTCTGGACAGCCAGCCCTGTTTCAGCAGGACAGAAGCAGGAACAAGGCCACTCATGTTTAAAGGGTCTTTTAAGAGGCATTTCCAGCCAGACTGCTGTTGTTTTGTGAGGTCAAATGGAAATTAATGACGGACATGACCCTATAAACATGTGTGCAGCCGGTAAGCTAGCCAGCTGACAGAGCGGGAGGTGTCTTCCCGCTGAGTGTTCCTTATTAGCTGGTCAGACTGTGTCTACGGATTCATGAGGATCCAGACAGGGGAGGCCAGGGCGGTCTCCGGTGGGCAGCCATAGCTCCGTCTCTGTCTCCACCTCATGGAGCGGAGAGAAAAGACAAAGGCTCTGCGCTCACTGATCCTCTGCATCGCTTTCATCATCTGGTCTCTCCTGCCTGTTAATCTGATAAATCCACCGGCGTTTCAGCCATTTCTGAGGTTTTCCTGATTAATATTCATGTTTTTTGTGAATGAGGAGGCGGTCCACAGCAGCTCCACAGCAGCTCCACTGCAGGCAGAGGGCATTTTTCTCTATCTGTAAAAATTGGCATGTGCCACAGCGTCGTCATCTTTCATGGTTAGGAGAATCAGACGTCAGACACGTTGCTCCTGGGGGGGTCCATCTCAACCTGCTGAGTGGGCTGTTCTCGTCTTCTGCCTGTGATTTGGTGCTGGTCTGCGGCCCACAGCGGCGCCGTCCTCATACGGATTCAAAGCATTTCACTGTCGACTTAATCACAATACAAACAGTCCCGGTTCTGGTTTGATGGGAGATTTTTTTGGGGGGGGGGGGGGGGGGGGGTGCATATGATCTGTCTCTGAGGCTCTCTGCGCCTGATCAGGTGGGCCAGCCGGCCTCTGTGGGGATTACCCATCAAAGTGGAAGGCTGCGGTAACTCCATGCCTCCTGCAGACAGTGATGGATGATGGTGCTGTTTCATAACGAACGGCGCCCCCACAACAAGGCTCACACGTGGGAAATGTTAATTGAAATGCTGCGTGTGCAAAGACAGGCTTTTCAGCTGTGCTGTAGCAGGGTGTTACAGGGAATTTAAGAGGGCAGGAATGTGAGAATTTAGCATATATGGAGCATGTGCATAGCCAAACAGCACTCAGCTCCTCTCCTGTCTTCTGGTTTCAATCGCTGAAATAAGTCATACTGTAAAGTCACTTCAGTGAGTTTTGTAAAGTCAGCAGGAAAAAAATTCAATTTGTCATTTGTGGGATATAAAAAAGACCAAAATCAAGCATGTGCCACATCTTCAAATGTTTTCTAAATGAAAAAAGGAAATCCCTACAGGTTTCTGCAGCGTTCTGGGCTGGTCTCCGTCTGCATGCTTTGCAGACCATCGAGTCAGAATCACACCGCGAGGGACGTCGACAACAAACAGCCGATTCAAACGAGGCCTTTGTGTGCTTCACACCGGGTTCACATGCAGCTCTGAGACCAAACAGGCTCAGACTGAGACCTGGAATTGGACGTGGTGTCAAACTGATTTGAGCGCGAAGCAGCAAATAAATGTGAGTGTGGAGAACAGCAGATGAAAGAGGTCACATGGTCACAAACCGCCAGAGAGGAAGAAGACGAGCAGTTGAGTGTGAAACAGGCACGTCCACCTGTTTCCATCATTAACAACACATTCAGCTGAACTGAACTGTCTCTGCCACCGTCTGTATTTACAGCAGTAAGCGATAAAGTGTGAGAAGCAGGAGCCCAGCTGGATTACTCTACGCCTTGACCGTGATTCCAACCCCGCTCGCCTGCTCTGGAGTCAGCGTCCTCTACCACGGAGCTACCCAGCCACACAGAGCGCTATGGAGAGAGAGAGAGAGAGAGAGAGAGAGAGAGAGAGAGAGAGAGAGAGAGAGAGAGAGAGAGAGAGCGAGAGAGAGAGAGAGAGAGAGAGAGAGAGAGGAGAGAGAGAGAGAGAGAGAGCGAGAGAGAGAGAGAGAGAGAGAGCGCGAGAGAGAGAGAGAGAGAGCGAGAGAGAGAGAGCGAGAGCGAGAGCGAGAGAGAGAGAGAGAGAGAGAGAGAGCAAGAGAGAGAGAGAGAGAGAGCGAGAGCACTTTCAGTGAAGTGCAGCACAAAGTGTTTTACAGGTTAAAAACTAAACCAGCGGTACCCCCCACCCACCCACATCCGCCTACATCCACCCTCTGCCATTGTTTATACGTATCAAAGACAAATGAATGAGGACATAAACATCGTTTTATCCACCAACAGCTGAAAAGGGAGCATTAGCTCGACCAGGTGTCACCAGCGTGGCGCCCAGCTGCCCTGTGGGGCTTGCCCAGTAGCTCTTGAGGGTTTTTTCTAGCAAAAGAAATAGTTTCTCTTTAATATGAAGATTTAAACTCAGTTATTTCTCTTCTTGTGATATAATATTGGCCTAAAAACATGAAATTATGAAATTATGTTATCAAGATTATACAATCAAACAGTTAAACATGAAGTCTGGAATATTTCATTTTAGCTGGTCGCCCCTCAACAACTGAATACTCCCAAAAGGCAGGTGACCCCCGAGCTAGAAGCTTTTTAAGACACGATTCTTCTCTGCAGCCCTCAGGTTCTCCTTCAGGCTCTTCTATCAGCGAGGTTCATCATGCTGGAAAGCACCAGAGGTTCCCCATGGTTCAGAGGATGAAAACAAATTCTGTCAGATAAGAAGACATAAAACCATGAAGACTTTTAAAAGCCATTAAAAGAAGCTTAAAATCGGCCTGAAAAGACTCTGGGAGATGCCATGCCTTCAGGACTGGTGGAATGTGATCCCGCTTCCTGGTCCTCATCGACACCTGAGCAGCCGGAGGATCTGGAGCAGCTGGAGGTTCTGGAGCAGCTGGAGGTTCTGGAGCAGCTGGAGGATCTGGAGCAGCTGGAGGTTCTGGAGCAGCTGGAGGATCTGGAGCAGCTGGAGGTTCTGGAGCAGCTGGAGGTTCTGTGTTTCCCAGTGCTGGTCCCCAGACCTCCCCATCCAGCATGTTTCTAGAGGAGCTGAAAATGTGAGACTGTGTGTGTGTGTGTGTGTGTGTGTGTGTGTGTGTGTGTGTGTGTGTGTGTGTGTGTGTGTGTGTGTGTGTGTGTATGTGTATGTGTGTGTGTGTGTGTGTGTGTGTGTGTGTGTAAAGGTAAGCACACACTCAGGGAGGAAAACTCCACACACTCAGGCAGAACATGCAAACTCCACCGAAGCACCCGGCTGGTATTTGAACCCCTGGTCGTCCCACTGTGAGCTGAGAGAGCAAACCACATCCCCCAGTAGGGGGTGCAGCTCTCTGGCATTCAGTTCTGTCAGAGACACACACCGAAGCACGTGAAGGTCTGCTGCTGCGTACCAGCAGCTCCCTCAGTGGAGAATGACTCTGGACGGAGGACGTCTTCCTCTCAGGCCTGGCTCCGTCTGGTCTGCTGGGCCCCTGCTGGGCCCTGCTGGGCCCCTGCTGGGCCCTGCTGGGCCCCTGCTGGGCCCTGCTGGGCCCCTGCTGGGCCCTGCTGGGCCCTGCTGGGCCCCTGCTGGGCCCTGCTGGGCCCCTGCTGGGCCCTGCTGGGCCCTGCTGGGCCCCTGCTGGGCCCTGCTGGGCCCTGCTGGGCCCTGCTGGGCCCTGCTGGGCCCTGCTGGGCCCCTGCTGGGCCCTGCTGGGCCCTGCTGGGCCCTGCTGGGCCCTGCTGGGCCCCTGCTGGGCCCTGCTGGGCCCCTGCTGGGCCCCTGCTGGGCCCGTCCACACAGCGTCCCACCACGGTAACCAGAGACTGCAGCAACAAAGGCACCTAATTGGTCTCTGCCAGACAACTCCTGGTCAATTAAATGCATAATTCATCCCCGCATTAATTATTCACCCCTTCAGGGAGCGCCGCTGCGCTTTATTAGGGGAAACGCATCATGCATATTCAAATCTCTCTTCTTAGAGGGACGCACCAGGATGCCGGCCTAAAAACAATGGCTGCCAGAACGGAGGGACGGCGCCGATTAATCACACAGATGAAAATGTCAAACTAGTCCAAGGTGTGTAGCATCTTGTTTTTGTCACCCGGTGAACATGAGGCCGTCGCACCGCTGCCACTCTGCCCCGCTTTCTTCACTCTGCTGTGTCGAGACAACACCTCATCTTCACAGAAGGGCCGTGTGACAGCAAACCTGCTGCTGTTCTTTTATCGTCCAATAAAAGTCCACGTCCTGTCATGAACTGTAGGGATGGGTGCCGTTCAGTACCGGTGCTGAACGGAACCAGCTTCTGATGCTTCTGTCTGAGTCTATGTGCTGGCTGCAGAAGAGTCGCTAACGCATGCTAGCATGCTAATGGATGCTAGCATGCTAATGGATGCTAGCGGTATGGAATGCAGGGGTTGTAGCTGTAGATCTGAAGCTGTGGAATCTGAGAATCGTACTTCCACCCACCCTCTGCCATTGTTTATACGCATAAGATTCATGTTGCATTGTGCTTTACCTGTGGGTCATCCCCAGAAAAGTGCATCCAAATACTGTGCTGTGTGTGTGTGTGTGTGTGTGTGTGTGTGTGTGTGTGTGTGTGTGTGTGTGTGTGTGTGTGTGTAATCATGAGTCATCAGTTATCCCTCGAGAGGCCACCCTGAGGACTTTGTGAGTTCTCGTGTGTTTCGACCCTTGTGAGGATGAGCGGTGTTGCTTCCTGTGGTCTGGACTCCTCTGGAGACGTGCAGCTGTAACAAACATAAACCACTAGAGGGCAGGATGGAGGCGGCTGTTTCTGGTCCAACCCGTCAACATGTGGAGCTTCAGACCTCTGACTGTCTGACTGTGGCAGTGAAGAAGACGTCCACACCACATCTGTCTTTGCAGTTTATTGAACAGAAGACATCCCAGAGCAGGCGATGTGGATCTAACAGCTGTCACGCTGTGCTCATCTGTGAATAAAAGCATCCAGCAGGAAGCAGAATCGGTCGCTTGGGGTTTATTTTTCTTTCCAGTCCGCAGAACTTTCTGTCTTGGCTGCTAGCTACAGATAGAGCTCAGAGGACAGTTAGCATCAGCTAGCATAGCATAACAGCTCCTGCTCAGGCAGGTAGAACAAGTCCAGAGTCTGGAGGTCCTGTCGTCATCTGAACCGTGTGAATAAGACGTCTTCCTGCCCCCCCCTCCCCCCCCCGTCAGACGCTGTCCTTGTCGAATTCACAGACGAAGAACATGGTGGGGTGGCACGCCACGTCCGTCCACTCCCCGGAGGACAGCATCTCGGCGCAGTCCTCCTCGTCGTAGGCGTTGTTGGGCTCCCCCCGCCTCCACTTGCTGAAGGTGCTCATGGGGGAGCGGTCCACGTACGTGAAGACGCCCTCGCGGTCCAGGTCGTGGATGCCGATGTAGACCCTGCTGAGGCCGGCCCGGCTGATGTAGGCCGCCACGGCGGCGTTGGCCCCCTCGTCCTTGGGCATGGCCAGGTGCCCCCCCCTGGCCTGGCAGTGGGCCTGGGCGTCGGAGTAGCGCTTCTCTTCCTTCACCAACAGATAGATTCTACTGTCTGTCTCTGTTATGCCAGCAACAGCTGCAGGGGAGGGCAGGGCTGAAAAATGAGCACTTGGATTTCTATAAATCTCACAGCGACATCGACACATTCACAGGGACCGAGTCCAGGACCAGCATTCTACAGGGGCTTTCTGGACGCTGACGTCTTACCGTTCTTGATGAATTTCAGTTCGGAGGACAGCTGAGACACCACGTTGTCCATCTCTCCAATCAGCTTCCTCATCGGGGTGCACTCACAGGGGACTCCTGGGAGGAAGACCTGGACCATCAGCACCCCTCCCCACGAGGTCCGCCACCCCTCTCTGGACCCGCCTCCGCCTGGGGTCAACCTGGTTCAGGTGAGCAGGTCACATGTGGCGAGTCCCAATACTGTTATCCTGAATCCCAGTCCTGTAGACCTCCAGACCTCTATAAAGAACCAGGTCTCTAGACCTCCAGACCTCTATAAAGAACCAGGTCTCTAGACCTCCAGACCTCTATAAGGAACCAGGTCTCTAGACCTCCAGACCTCTATAAGGAACCAGGTCTCTAGACCTCCAGACCTCTATAAGGAACCGGGTCTCTGCAGCACTGGTTCTTTGGTCCCTGGTCTCTCCGGTCTTTCGGACTCACCACAGGTGGTCTGATCAGCTGATCTCAGGTCTTTGCGCCCTACAGCAGGTTCACCAGCCAGACAGTCACTCACCTGGCTCTCCGTTGGGGCCCTGTGGTCCCGGGTCACCCACGTCTCCTTTGACCCCTGACACAGAACCATGAGGACGGATCAGTTAAAGGTCAAAGGTTACAATCAGGGCGGTTCGGTCTGCTGGTGTTCGGACCTTTGATCCCGGCGGGGCCGACCTTCCCGTGCCGTCCCATGATGCCTTTCTGTCCTTTGGGTCCAGCCGGTCCTGAGGACACAGAACTGAGGGTCTCAGAGCCGTCCCCGAGGACGTCTCAGAGCCGTCCCCCGAGGATGTCTCAGAGCCGTCCCCCGAGGACGTCTCAGAGCCGTCCCCCGAGGACGTCTCAGAGCCGTCCCCGAGGACGTCTCAGAGCCGTCCCCGAGGACGTCTCAGAGCCGTGATACACACAGATCTGCGCATGGCAGTGCTCCGAGGAAGGATATACCGGAGCTCAGCGGCTGAGTCTATGGCTGCTACCGCTGTCCTCCTTCCACGGAGCACTGCGCATGCGCAGGCCGTCCCCTGGACCACTGGAAGGAGGATTTTGTCCACTTTCGTCAGTCCGGCTCTGTCTCCTCTTCACCTCCAGCAGTTGAGCTAAGCTAACGATGATGCTAACAGCTGGGATCCAGCCACTGGACGCGCAGACACAAAAAAAGGTATTTATGAGCTTGTCTCACTGTGTAAATGATGGGGACAGGGCGTGGGTCCAAAATCTATGGAGTATTCCTTTAAGCTGCTCATTAACAGACCGGAGTCTTCCTCAGCTGAATGTAAACACTGACGGCTCTGGACGCCGCTAATGATGGAAAAGCTGGTTATCAGCTGAGCTATGTGCTCCCTGCCCCCCAAAGGGGTCAGCCTGGGGGGGGGGGGGGGGGGGGGGGGGGGGGTCTACTCCTCACACTACACTCATTTCAGGTTTTCTACAGGAGAAATCAAAGGCAGATGAAAGGCAGTGAAGGCTTCACCGGTCTGTCCTGCGGGTCCCACTCGTCCCGGCCTGCCCGGCGCTCCCTTCTCTCCCTTCTCTCCGGGTTCTCCTGTGGACACAGCAGGGGACTCGTCTCACTCGGCTCACAGCAGCTGGTTGTCTCACCCGTCCCCTCCCTCCCCGGCGCCGGTACCTTTGAGCCCGGGGACCAGGATCTGAACCGTGCACGTCTCCTCGGTGAGCTGCTGTCCCGACGCCGTCTGTCCCGGCAGGAGACTCACCAGGGCGGACATGAGGACGACGGGGACGATCACTCTCTGTCCTCTCATCCTTCAGCTGCACAGGAGACACAGCCTGAGCGAACCGCTGTCCCCCCCCCGGCCCGGAGAGACGGACGTCCTACCTGCAGTCTGTCCAGACAGAAGCTCGGCGGCGGAGCGGCGAGGGAAGCTCGGCGGCGGCGGAACTCTGGCAGGACAGAGCACGTCCCCCGCAGGACGCCTCTCTTATAAACAGTCCTCAGATAAAGTCCGGACGGGGCCTCACACATCATTAGCTGGGAAGGACATCCGGGGGGGGGGGGAACGGGGGACGAACAGAAAGACTGCAGCAGCTTCAAGACAGGATCTGATCATCACAGCAGAGCTGGAGCCATGGACACGAGTCCACATGGACACGAGTCCACATGTCCACATGTCCACATGTCCACATGTCCACATGTCTCATCACCACCGAGCAGCAGGAGTCTGCCTTCATCTGGGCTGTTCGGTCTGAAAACGTCAGACGTCCTCAGACCGTCTCCGACATCTGGACGATTGACGTCCACAGATCAGAGCATGAAGATCCACTGTGGGAACATCAGAATGCTGTCCTGCTGTCCCCGCTGGACACCAGGACAACTGGAGCCTGGAACCGGTCCACGAAAGAAGAAATGATTTATTTACTCATCATTAAAAGTACAAACATTTCCTAGACCTTCCTAAACGCTCACCGAGCCTCGGAGTCGTCCAGGTTGTTCAGTTTTTACTAGAATATCTGAAGTTAAGAGTTTAGAAATGAACTTTGTCACATTATTTTGGCATATTTCTTTTTATTTTTCTTGTGTTCTCGTTCTGCAGCATCCAGGGAAGTGTTTTACTCCACGACCCTCAGGATCTGCTCTGCTCCCCTTCACATGTAATACTGTATTCCAGCCACATGAGGGCGCCACTGTCCACATAACCATCCAGGAGACGCTCCTCACGTGTCCAGCTCTCTTCAGTTGAATGGAGTTAGAGCGGGAGCTAAAAACACCTGCACATCCGGAATGTTCCCAATAAAACACTTTTCCTCGACCTGTCAGGACCCGCCGGAGTCCAGGGCCGGTCCTGAGAGCAGAGCGGGGCCCGGGCCGTGGAGCCAGAGGTTGAGCCTCCATGGGACATGTCCATACACTGACACAGCCTGCTCTCTAGCCTGCAGACAACATGGCACCAAATTTACATGCTTAACAAATTAGAAGCAAATACAAGAGAAAGCGGGACAAACGGCCAGTTCATGAAGAATAAATAACATTCATGAATTGTAGATACAACAATCATCACCAAACATGTTAAATCAGCACAGTTTGCTCACATTTACATAATTCAATAACAACAAAGTTATATATACTTATTCTACATATATACTTATTTGGTATTATCTTGTGTAGTAATGTTACCTGGAGAATTCTTGGCATTTAAATCGATGTAAGCATTTATATTAGTTATTAGTGACTAATAGTTGACAGTAATAACTGATTTTAATGTAATCATAAAGAGGGTGATTTTGTTTGTGTCGCCCCCTGCAGGTGGACCTGGCCTGGCCCCTACAGGACCGGCTGGGGCTGAAACCCTATGTGCGGCTGTGGCCCACGGACCACATGTTTGACACCCTGTCATATATTGTGAATGTTTATGTTAAATGTTTAGAAATAATAGTCACTTCAATTCTGCTTTATTTATGTAGCACCAAGTATAACGCTGTCATTTCTTTCCACTTTTACAGAATTATAATCAATAACGTTTATGAACATATAAATAAATAATTGTAACTTGTATAATACATGCATAAGTATACCTGCAGATATGACCAAGGCCTTGATGTTTTGTCTCAGATTGTCACCTGTGTGTTTACATGCAGTCAGCATCAGTGATGAGCTCCATGCAGCAGCATCAGATGTCCTCGCTGGATTCACACACCCGGAGGCGGCCTGTGTTTCAGCGGGGGATTGGATGTCTCCTTCAAAAATCCCCCTAAAAGTTTTGGATTACCAGCCTGTCTATTATTCATGGCCCAGAAGGCAGCGCGTGCAGCCTTTTCTCGGCGGCCACTGAAGCAGCAGGTGTCCTCCGCGCGCCTCCAGGTCCAGCTAACTGACGAACACGACTCAGCAGAGACCCGGTGTTCCTACAGAGCCCCGCCGTGCGTAATGCGCAGGACGCACTAAGCTCCTCATTCACCTGACGCTGGCTCTCACGAGCAACACCTCAGCGCACGTCCAGCTGACGTCAGCCGTGCTCACCGGTGCGCGCGCTGAGCGTCGCGGAGGCGTGTTGTGCGTCCTGTCCTGGAAAAGACCGGAGCTGTGCGTCCTGAGGCTGGCACTGTGCGTCCCGGCCTGGGAAGGAAGTTGGAGCTGTGCGTCCTGGAAGAGGCTGTAGCGGTGCGTCCTGTCCCGGAGGAGCTGGGTCGGTGCGTCCCGGGGTTCGGTCTGTGCGTCCCGGCCTGGAGGAGCTGGATCTGTGCGTCCTGAGCCCACCTTTCACCGTCTGAAGGAAACACACCGTGAGTCAGCCAACCTTGACACTTGTACAGCCTCGTTTGGACTCTGCTGGAGATCCCTGCTGGAGGAAGCTGCGGTCTGACTGCGGGGCAGCTGCAGCTGCTTCTTTTTTGTTTTATTTGAGTCTTTTCTTTCTCCTACATTCATTTTATTTTTTATTAAGGATCTCAGAACAAACTTCTTAAAGTTCATCAGAATTCTCGTGGTCCTCTTGTTCGGAGTCTTTTCTGCCAGACAGCCTTGCTTCAGCCTCCCTCCTCCCTCCTCCCTCTCTTCTCTCTTCTCTCTTCTCTCTTCTCCTGCTTCAGCCTCTCCTGAATCCTGCTCCAGCCTTTTTCCATGTTTGTTTGACAGGAAACAAGAAGCAGGAAACAAGCGGCCATGTCCTGTGTGTGTGTGTGTGTGTGTGTGTGTGTGTGTGTGTGTGTGTGTGTGTGATGTTATTGGCCAGGCTCAGATCTGGATTAGGGTCAAACACTAAGAGGATTTCAGGCTGCAGAGTCAAAGTTGCTCCTGAGGGCTGGCTGGCAGCGCGGCAGGGGGGTGTAGTGGTTCGCACTCCGGCCTCACTGTGACGGGGCTGTGGGTTTGAGCCCGGGTGTCTCTGTGTGGAGTTTGCATGTTCCCCCGGGGTGCTGTGGTTTCCTCCAGTGTTTAGGCGGTGGTAAACACAGACTGTGTAATAAAACGGTCGGTTCACCCGCTGGTTCAAGTTGGAGGCCGCCATCTTGGATTTTTTGGAGCCAGAGATGAAAAACGACAGCAAGAGGGCGGGGCTGGACGGTAACGAGGGGCGGGGCTGACTGAGAGTGAGGACTCACTGGTATTGGGTCTCAGATGGAGTTTAAAACAAGTCAACCACCTGAGTAACTGTAGAAAATAACAGTTAGAGGAGAACTTAATCTAAACGTGGACGAGAACAAAGTTCCACTCAATAAGTGTCCTGAAAGGACCAGTCAGTCCCTCTACAGCAGGCCTGCCACGCCCCCTGACCACGGGAACTCTTACGCTCTATTTAAAATTAAATATCGACTGATTTCAGACCGTCTAATCATCCGATCTCTCTTCTGGACAGTGACATATAGAAAACCAGCCCAGAATTGTCTTCCTGGATCTCAAGTTTTTCTGGATCTGAATTCTTTCTGGATCCGAAGCCTTCCTGGGTCTTCCTGGGTCTTCCTGGGTCTTCCTGGGTCTTCCTGGGTCTTCCTGGGTCTTCCTGGATCTGTTTCTCAGGTATGGGTCTATCTGTGGTCCGAGGCGGGACGCCTCCAGTAGGACCAGAGTGGGAACTTTTAAAAAGCGGCGCCGGTGGCTCCCTCTGGCAGACGTCCCCCGATCAGCAGGGATCAGCGGCGGTTTGCGTGCGGCGGCGAGGAGAGCGGCGGTCAGTGCTGAGTCAGCGCACCTGCTGAACTTTAATCCTGCTTCAACCGGTCCATCAGCAGCTTCCATCACATCCGCTCTGACCTTCGACCTCAATCCCCAAAGCCTGTTGGATCCTCCTCGGTAGCCTCAGCACTTTTCCCGTCCGGAGCTGTGTGGCTGTGGGGTCAACCCCGGGCGGCACCACGGTGATCGTTACGGACAGAGGACGGGTTCAAACCGCTGCTCCAGAGACGTGTCCGCCTCTGCTCGGCAGGAAGACACAGGAACAGAGCCGGTTCTCAGGAGAACCCGCGTCAGGAAGACTGTTCTGGTGTTCTGGACTCGGTGACGGGCCTCTGGGGGTCTGGCTGTCACGGCGTGTTCAGTGTGACGCCCTGCTGGAGCTCGGCGTCGGGTCACTTCAGGTGCTGTCGTCCTGGAAGGAGGAGGAAATCCTCTAAAGCAGATCAGCTGACGACTCGGAGCGGGAACCGTCACCCGACCAACCACCGATACTCAATCACTGATACGGCGTCCTCATTCTGCATGCACACACACACACACACACACACACACACACACACACACACACACACACACACACACACACACACGGAGAACAGGTGCCGTCTGTCTGAAGTCACACAAAACATGCAAAATTGTCAGTGCTGCTTTGCATCTCTCTGGTTCTCACGGTGTGTGTGTGTTCCTGTCATCCATGCTCTCCTCTCAGGTGTGTGTGTTCCTGTCATCCATGCTCTCCTCTCAGGTGTGTGTGCCGACTGGAACTGAACATGGACGACGGGAAGCCGGTGTGGGCGCCGCACCCCACGGAGGGCTTCCAGCTGGGAACCATCGCCGACATCGGAGCTGAAACACTCAGCATCGAACCTCTGAACCAGAGGGGCAAGGTGGGACGCACACACACACACAAACACACGCACACACACACACACACACACACACACACACACACACACACACACACACACACACACACACACAGAGAGCCAGAGTGACAGAGTGGTTTGGAGCGTTTCCCTGGCGACGGCGTGAGGGCGAGGCGTGAGGAGGAAACCTGATCAGCCATGAATAAATGAGCAGCAGCAGGTGTGCTGACGGCGCTGCCCGGAGGACGGCGTCTCATTAGAGCCCACGGCTCCACCTGTTCACCTGAGCCCTGTTTACAGCCGGGCCCGGCCCGCCGGGAGGACCCGGCAGGACCCGGCAGGACCCGGCAGGACCCGGCAGGACCCGGAACACCAGGAACACACAGCAGGAACATTTTCCCTCTGTTGGTTCAGAGAACACCACCAGAGGGGTCAGAGGGAGGCTTTTATTGGGGGTTCTGAGGGGTGGTTTTCACAGGGTTCTTTGGGGGCTTTTGGGGGGGTTCTGGTGGGACTCTGAACAGGGCTCTTGGAGGCGGGGGGTTTCTCAGGTTCTGGTGGGGTTACTCTGAGAGGGTGGGGCTCTGAGGGGGTTCTGGTGGGGCTTCACGGGGCTCTGACGGGGTTCTGGTGGGGTTTCATGGGGTGCTCTGAGGGGGTTCCGGTGGGGTTTCATAGGGCTCTCTGAGGGGGTTCCGGTGGGGTTTCATAGGGCTCTCTGAGGGGGTTCTGGTGGGGCTTCATGGGGTGCTCTGAGGGGGTTCTGGTGGGGTTTCATGGGGTGCTCTGAGGGGGTTCTGGTGGGGTTTCATGGGGTGCTCTGAGGGGGTTCTGGTGGGGTTTCATGGGGTGCTCTGAGGGGGTTCTGGTGGGGTTTCATAGGGCTCTCTGAGGGGGTTCTGGTGGGGCTTCATGGGGCTCTCTGAGGGGGTTCTGGTGAGGCTTCATGGGGTGCTCTGAGGGGGTTGCGGTAGGGCTTCATGGGGTGCTCTGAGGGGGTTCCGGTAGGGCTTCATGGGGTGCTCTGAGGGGGTTCCGGTAGGGCTTCATGGGGTGCTCTGAGGGGGTTCTGGTGGGGTTTCATGGGGTGCTCTGAGGGGGTTCTGGTGGGGTTTCATAGGGCTCTCTGAGGGGGTTCTGGTGGGGCTTCATGGGGCTCTCTGAGGGGGTTCTGGTGGGGTTTCATGGGGTGCTCTGAGGGGGTTCCGGTAGGGCTTCATGGGGTGCTCTGAGGGGGTTCCGGTAGGGCTTCATGGGGTGCTCTGAGGGGGTTCTGGTGGGGTTTCATGGGGTGCTCTGCAGCTCACACTCGCAGTTTCAATAGAGCCGATCAAACAATGTGAAACTTGATTAATCCAGACACAAGAAGCCTAAAAACAGAGCCTGGTCTGGATTTGGGTTCAGAGACTGGACAGGGGGGTGTTTGGACCCTGGTTGAGCCCTGAGTGATGATCATCAGAGGCCTTTCAGCAGGACACAAACTGTCCGGTGAAGAAACAAAAGGCTCACGGAGGCGTTCAGTGTTTCCTGCTGCGGAGCTCATTAGTGCCTCGGTCCTGTGAAGTGCCGGTCCAGACCCCCAACCCCCCCACCCCACTACCACCCCCACCCCACCCCCACCCCCCTCCTGTCTCCACCACTTTCATCAGGGAACATTTCTCACACGGCTGTCATTGTGGACGATCAGCAGGTCTTTGTGCCAACATGCTGCTTCAGTCACAGACCGGTTCTGTGCTCCCAGGCGCTCTGGCCTCATAAAGCAGGCTTCAGGGCACGGCGGCAGTTCACACGGTCTGGAATGAAACCTTCTCTATCAGGATTAAAGCTGCTCAGATCTTCTGTTAGATCGTCCTCACTCAGGTGTTCAGATCCTGTTGCTCTCCCACCAAATTATTCATGGTCCTGCCAGGTCTCCCCTTGTTCCCCTCGCCGCCGCCGCCACAGTCCTTTCAGACTTTATTTCCATGAACTCAGACTCAGTGAGGACATCAGGAACTGATTCCTCCTGAAATCTGCAGGCATGATGAATATGTGGTGTCTGTTCGCTCTTCTTCTCTGGTTTATACTGAGAAACTCTGAGTTCTTCTCTTGGCTGAGTGAAAATGAAAATGTTTGGTGGATGTTTAGACCTTCCTCGCCCCGATGAGCCAGGTCTTCCCTGCAGAGGACGACGTCAACAAGCATGTGGATGACAACTGTGAGTTTTCACTGCAATACGTCTACATCCGTTCATTCTGAACACTTTTAATTAAGTAAATTAAAAAAAAGTTGACAATTGGAACAAAACAAGAAGCTTCAGCTGTTTTCTTGATTGAAAACTTGAAAAGTCAGACTTGGTGTCTCCGTGTTCTTCAGGTTCCCTCATGTACTTGAACGAAGCCACTCTTCTCAACAACGTCCGAGTGCGGTACAACAAAGACCACATCTACGTAGGTTCCCTTCGCTCCCTCTGGACACACTCCTGCTGCCGGTTCTGCTTCAGCCCAGCCTCCTGGAGCCTGGACCCCGGTCCGGACCCCTCAGAGACGGCTGGAGGACCTCTGTGTGTGGACTCTCTCCTCCTGTCTCATTTAACATTCGTCCTCTCTGTCGCAGACGTACGTGGCGAACATCCTGATCGCCGTCAACCCTTACTTCGACATCCCCAAGCTGTACGGGCCCGACGCCATCCGCTCGTACCAGGGCCGGTCTCTGGGCACGCTGCCGCCGCACGTCTACGCCATCGGTGAGGACCGCCGGCGCCAGAGGACGCTGGTCCAGCCTCACACAGCTGAGGGACCACAGCGCCTCCGGGACGTCACTGGATTTCTTATGACCGCCGTTCCTGATTCCTGATTTTGTGGAAGACTTAGAAAAATCAGAAAGTTTCAGTGAAAAGCTGTGATCCGGTCGGTGTAGCGTCCCAACATTCCACTTCTGACTGGGAAATCCCAAAACGGGAAAAACAAACAAACTTCCATTATCCCTCTCTCTCCATCTCTCACCTGTATCACTCCATCCTTCATCTGTCTCACTCCATTTTTCACCAATCTCACTCTATCTTTCACCTGTCACTCTCCATCATTCACCCATCTCACTTCATCTTCCACTCATCTTACTCCATCTTTCACCTGTCACACTCCATCTTCCACTCATCTCACTCCATCTTCCACTCATCTCACTCCATCTTTCACCCGTCTCACTTCATCTTCTGCCTGTCTCACTCCATCTCTCACCTATCTCACTCCATCTTTCACCCGTCTCACTTCATATTCTGCCCGTCTCACTCCATTTTTACTTGTCACACTCCATCTTCCACCCGTCTCACTCCATCTTTTACCCGTCTCACTCCATCTTTCACCCATATCACTCCATCTCTCTCCTGGCTCACTCAATCTTTCACCCGTCTCACTCTGTCATTCGCCCGTCTCACCCCATCTTTCACCAGTATCACTCCATTTTTCACCGTCTAACTCCTTTTATCACCGGTCTCACTCCACTTTTCACCGTCTCACTCCCTCTATCACATGTCTCACTCCACCTTTCACCATCTCACTCTGTCATTCACTGGTCTCACTCCATCTTTTACCTGCCGCACTCCATCTTTCACGTGTTTCACTCTGTCATTCACCGGTCTCACTCCATCTTTCACTGTATCACTCCATCTTTCAGCGGACAAAGCCTACAGAGACATGAAGGTGTTGAAGATGAGTCAGTCCATCATCGTTTCTGGTGAATCTGGAGCTGGAAAGACTGAAAACACCAAGTTTGTTCTCAGGTACGAGGTTTCTGCTAAACCAGTCCAGAGGTGTTCAACCTGAGGCTCTAGACCCACATGTGGCTCGTGGCCCTTCAGCTCCGTTAAGCTTTCACTAAATGCTGTGTAAAGAAATATTTCATCTTATATTCATTTAATTTACTTATACAAAGTCATTTTCAGAAGGTAGTTAAGATAGATAGATAAATAGATAGATAAAAACTTTATTAATCTCCCAAGGGAGAAATTCAGGTGTCCAGCTGCACACAAATCATTCACACGCAAGTAATAAATAACAATAGTACAATAAAAATGCTCGTACTGTACTTAGTTTGGCTCAGGCACATCTGTTGAACAGCCTGATTGCTGAGGGGATGAACGACCTCTTGAAGCCTCAGTTCTGCAGCGCAATGACAGCAGCCTGTTACTCCGCTCACTTTTTTGAGCTGCGACTGTGGTGCAGTGGATGTTTGGGGTTCCTCAAGATACTCTGCATTAGAGCCTCATCCTCCTCTCCAAGACTGCCCCAACAGAGTCCACCTTCCTCCCCATCACAGACACACACCTCCTGATCAGTCTGTCCAGCCGACTGCTGTCTCTTTTTGTCATACTGCCACCCCAACAGACAACCCCAAAGAAAACAGCACCTGCAACAACAGACTGGTAGAAAATGTACAGCATGTCACCACACAGGTCAGAGGATTTAAGTCTCCTCAGGAAAAACAGCCTGCTCTGTCCTTTCTTATACAGAACCCGGGCCTGCTCCGACCAGTCCAGTTTGTGGTCAAGGTGCACACCCAAGTATTTATAGGTGTGAACAACCTCAATACTCTCTCCGTCGATGATGACAGGTTGATGAGAGGGCTTCCTGCCAAAGTCAATGATCAACTCCTTCATCTTAGAGGTGTTCAGAATAAGACCGGCTGAATATTAATTTCAAAGAAGGCACAACTCAAATGATTAGACTTAGAAGAAATATCTCACACTGTAATACATCGGGAAAAACCGCTGAAAGAGGTTTTAAAAATCCGATTCACAACGATTTCTACTGAAACAAAGACTAAAAATGGGGTAAAAAAACCACAAAACTGCTTAAAGAAGAGCTGAAATTGTCTGGAAATGCTGAAAAAGAAGGTAGAAACTGATAACTCAGTGACAGAAACAGCTGAAACCTAATGAATGCAGCACAAGAAGAGTTTCGGTACGTTTGTATTTGTACTGTGTGTGTTTGTCATTTGGAGGGTTAGTTGTGTTTTACTTCAGATGAATTTAGATTGGTGGAAAGTCACTAATAAGTTTCCTGAACAGACATCTGTTTCGGATGAAGTTCGTCTCCTTTATGGTGATTTGAGGTTATTCCTGCAGATATCTGACGACGACCTACGGGAGTGGTCAAGACATTGACGAGAGAATCGTAGAAGGTAAGAGGTGGAGTTAAAACCAGGGTGTGCTGTTACTGGACTGATCAACCCTTCATGCTTCTGTTTGCTCTCTTCTTCAAGCAAACCCACTTCTCGAGGCGTTTGGAAATGCGAAAACAGTCCGGAATAACAACAGCAGTCGCTTTGGGAAGTTTGTTGAAATCCACTTCAATGAGAAGGTGAGACCCCGGTGCAGGGCTGGCTGTCTGAGGACCGGAACTGATCTCTGGGTTCTCTGCTGGACTCTCCAGAACGCCGTGGTGGGAGGATTCGTCTCCCACTACCTGCTGGAGAAGTCCAGGATCTGCATGCAGAGCAACGAGGAGAGGAACTACCACATCTTCTACCGGCTCTGCGCCGGAGCGTCCGAGGACCTGAAGAAGACCCTGCACCTGGACTCCCCAGACAGCTTCAGGGTCAGTCCAGGGGGGTCCTCACCTTTCCCCTCAGCCAGGAGCTCCGCTCAGATCTGTCTGCTTCACTTCTCTGTTCCCGAGCTCAGAAGCTTCAAGTCGCTCCACAAAGTAAAGCTGTTAGAGGCACTGTATGTGGCACTTTGAGATTTCTGTTTGAAATGGAAAGTGCATTATACATAAAATGTATTATTATTATTATTATTATTATTATTATTATTATTATTATTATTATTATTATTAGACAAACAGCAGCTGGAGCCGCTGCTCCAGATGTTTACGTCACACTGTTCACCCCGAGTCACCCCAAGTCAGCCAAAGTCACCCCGAGTCACTCCAAGTCACCCCGAGTCACGCCGAGTCACTCCGAGTCACTCCGACTCACTCCGTGTCACTCCGACTC
The DNA here is from genome assembly GCF_902148845.1 of Salarias fasciatus. NCBI lineage: Eukaryota > Metazoa > Chordata > Actinopteri > Blenniiformes > Blenniidae > Salarias > Salarias fasciatus. The sequence goes on along the minus strand of NC_043763.1, from coordinate 1,644,407 downwards.
ACTCCGATTCAGCTGGAGTCACTCCGAGTCACTCCGAGTCACTCCGAGTCAGCCGGAGTCACTCCGAGTCAGCCGGAGTCACTCCAAGTCAGCCGGAGTCAGCCGGAGTCACTCCAAGTAACTCTGAGTCAGCCGGAGTCACTCGGAGTCACTCTGAGTCACTCCGAGTCACTCCGAGTCACTCCGAGTCACTCCGAGTCAGCCGGAGTCAGCAGACAGCGGGAGCATCCTGAGGAGCGATGGCAGTGTTCCTTCATGACGGAGCTGCTCTCTCTGTTTCAGTACCTGAACCGGGGGTGCACCAGATACTTCGCCAGCAAAGACTCAGACAAACAGATCATGCTGAACCGCAAGAGTCCCGAGGTAACCTTCACCTTCATCATCCTCATCATCCTCAGCTCCACTTGGCTCCCAGTTCAGAGCAGGAAGCAGAAGCGCTCCATCCAGACCACATCCAGTAAAACCAGCAGCGGCAGCTCAGCGCTGCCGCTTTAATCATGGCTGAAACAATTAAAGCAGAGGAGTGGCGCGTCTCTCAGGGACTAATTAATCGTCTTCATTTCGCTTGTTGATTTGTAAGATGGGGGAGAAAAGGGAACATTTGTGGGAAATCAGGTGAAACGGTCGTAAACAAAGAGTGAGACAGGAGCTGGATGTCCTGGACTGAAAAATAATTACAGGCAGATTTCAAGTTGTTCTTCTGACCTGCTTCCTCTTGTCTTGATTATTTTTTAATATGAAAATTTGAATAATGCTGAGGCTGATGTCCTGACCCGTCTGTGACTAACACCGGCTGTCTGTGCTGTTTACAGGACAACAAGGTGACCTTTCATTATTTTCTACTCAGGCCTGTGTGTGTGTGTGTGTGTGTGTGTGTGTGTGTGTGGGGTGTGTGAACAGGAAACATGCATGCTTCCTCTTCCTGTTCTGTTGGCTGCATGCTGCGTGGCTCTGCAGCAGATAGCTTAGTGACCCTGCCTCCTCTCACACATCCTCATCAGGATATTTTGGATGTAAACACTCCTAAAAACAGAACCTGACGGCTGGACAGTGAAAATCTGATCCGTTATCAGGAGAATATTTGGGACAGTGATGAATTAAGTTATTACATGATTGAAGGAGCATTAATAGAAGTAATCTCACTGCAGTAACAGTTTTACTTTCATACATTATTGAAGAATTTTCAGTTTCAGTTGAGAAAAAATTATTTGAAAAGGGAAAGTCGTTCCTTTATTCTTAATCGTTGTAAAGAGGAGATGATGATGAGACGCGGGAGAGTTTGAGGAATGTTTCATTCCGTATCCTTCTTATTTTTACTCTCATAATTCACTCAAATCAGACTTTCATTTTTCATCATCTTTTCGAAAGCTCAGTTCTCTTACTGTTGAGGAGCTTCGAAGTGTGACACACACACACACACACACACACACACACACACACACTGCACGGCGCTGTGTGCTGACACTTCCGCATGACTCTCTGTTCTCCTCTGGCTCTCTGTCAAGTTTCTGCTTTTGCTTTCGTTCTTTATGTTCCTGTGGGACAATGCTGGCTGTCAGACACCATGAGTCTCTGGTCTCTGCTCTCTGATCTGGTCTCTGATCTGGTCTCTGGTCTGGTCTCTGGTCTCTGCTATTTGATCTGGTCTCTGGTTTGGTCTCCGGTCTGGTCTCTGGTCTCTGGTCTGTGGTCTTTGATTTGGTTTCTGGTCTGGTCTCTGGTCTGGTCTCCAGGCTGGTCTTTGGTCTCTGGTCTCTGGTCTCTGATCTGGTTTCTGGTCTGGTCTCTGGTCTGGTCTCTAGCCTGGTCTCTGGTCTCTGGTCTCTGGTCTCTGCTCTGGTTTCTGGTCTGGTCTCTGGTCTCTGGTCCCTGGTCTCTAGTCTGGTCTCTGTTTCTGGCCTTTGGTCTATGGTATGGTCTCCGGTCTGGTCTCTGGTCTGGTCTCTGGTCTGGTCTCTGGTCTGGTCTCTGGTCTCTGGTCTCTGGTCTGGTCTCTGGTCTGGTCTCTGGTCTGGTCTCTGGTCTCTGGTCTGGTCTCTGGTCTGGTCTCTGGTCTGGTCTCTGGTCTCTGGTCTCCAGTCTGGTCTCTGGTCTCGTCTCTGGTCTCTGGTCTCTGGTCTGGTCTCTGGTCTCTGGTCTGGTCTCTATTCTCTAGTCTCTGGTCTGGTCTGATCGGGTCTCCTCTGGTCTCTGGTCTGGTCTCTGGTCCCTGGTCTCCGGTCTGGTCTCTGATCTGATGTCTGGTCTGATCTCTGGTTTCTGGTCTGGTCTCTGGTCTCATCTCTCGGCTGGTCTTTGGTCTCTGGTCTCTGGTCTCTCATCTCTGGTCTGGTCTCTGATCTGATCTCTGGTCTGATCTCTGGTCTCTGGTCTGGTCTCTGGTCTCTGGTATCTGGTCTGGTCTCTGGTCTGTTCTCTGGTCTGGTCTCTGGTCTCTGGTCTGGTCTCTGGTCTGGTCTCTGGTCTCTGGTCTGGTCTCTGGTCTGTTCTCTGGTCTGGTCTCTGGTCTCTGGTCTGTTCTCTGGTCTGGTCTCTGATCTGATCTCTGGTCTGATCTCTGGTCTCTGGTCTGGTCTCTGGTCTCTGGTATCTGGTCTGGTCTCTGGTCTGTTCTCTGGTCTGGTCTCTGGTCTCTGGTCTGGTCTCTGGTCTCTGGTCTGGTCTCTGGTCTGTTCTCTGGTCTGGTCTCTGGTCTCTGGTCTGTTCTCTGGTCTGTTCTCTGGTCTGGTCTCTGGTCTCTGGTCTGTTCTCTGGTCTGTTCTCTGGTCTGGTCTCTGGTCTGGTCTCTGGTCTGATCTCTGGTCTCTGGTCTGGTCTCTGGTCTGGTCTCTGGTCTCTGGTCTGGTCTGATCTGGTCTCCTCTGGTCTCTGATCTGGTCTCTGGTCCCTGGTCTGGTGTGGTCTCTGGTCTCTGGTCTCTGTTCTGGTCTCTGGTCTGGTCTCTGTCCTGGTCTCTGGTCTCTGGTCTGGTGTGGTCTCTGGTCTCTGTTCTGGTCTCTGTCCTGGTCTCTGGTCTCTGGTCTGAGCTGTGATTCGTCCTCTCAGCACGTGAAGACGGGCGCTCTGAAGGACCCCCTGCTGGACGACCAGGGGGACTTCACCAGGATGTGCGGAGCCATGAGGAAGATCGGTCTGGACGACACCGAGAAGCTGGACCTGTTCCGGGTGGTGGCGGGGGTCTTACACCTGGGAAACCTGGACTTTGAGGAGACGGGGAGCTCCTCAGGTGACGGCCGGCCGTGGTTCCTCCACATGGTCTCCAGAAGGGGGCGCTCTGCTGCAGTCCAGCACGGTTCTCCTTCTCCCTGTCCCCCTTCCAGGAGGCTGCATCCTGAAGAACCAGTCGGACCAGACCCTGGCCCACTGCGCCCACCTGCTGGGCCTGGACCAGGACGACCTGCGGGTCAGCCTCACCACCAGAGTCATGCTCACCACAGCAGGGGGCGCCAAAGGCACAGTCATCAAGTAAGAGCCCAGACCTGCAGGTCCCCGTCCCCCCAGCTGCTGCTCTCTGTGAGGGACCAGGTCCTCCGCCGGCCCGGCCAGCCTTCCTCCTCCTCATCCTCACACAGCGAAGCTGAGCGGCGAGCGTAGAGCTGATCACGGCTGTGTTCAGGTTCTGTGTGGAGGGGGGAGCTGGCCCCGCTCCGGCGGTCCTCGGCGCTGGAGGACTGGGCCGGGTTCAGGAGATGAATATTTCAGCAGGGCCAGATGCCGGCCTGGCCTGGAAGAGTTCTCTCCACATCAATAATGCAGGCCGCATGCGAGAGGCAGGGAGCATGGCCGCCGCCGGGGGGGCGGGTGGAGCCGGGGGGGTGGAGCCAGGGGGGGCGGGGGTGGCGCCCGGCTCCTCACCAGGGAGAGCTGACTGTTGGGCGGTCCAGGCGGTTCTGGAAACGCCGCCTCTGTGGGAAACATGGCGAAGATCTCTAACTTCTCATAAGAGGGAGCGTCCGCCGACCGAATTCTCCGCTGGGCTGAACCGGCGGCGGCGGCGGAGCTGCTCCGTGACCCATCGGTCCACTTCTCTCAATATTTAATCACAAGTGGCGTCGGGCGCCATCGGGGCGCCGAGGAGGGCTCAAGGTTCACGCCGTAGGTTTTAATGTTTTCCCTTCAGCTCAGAAACCTCCTGATCAAACCCCAGAGCAGCAGACAGACGGGGGACGGCCTCACTAAAGACCGAGGAGGACTGGGGTTCCTCTCACTGTCCCCCTTCCTGTCCCACAGGGTCCCTCTGAAGGTGGAGCAGGCCAACAACGCCCGCGACGCCCTGGCCAAGGCGGTGTACAGCCGCCTCTTCGACCACGTGGTCAAGCGTGTGAACCAGTGCTTCCCGTTCCAGACGTCCTCCAACTTCATCGGCGTGCTGGACATCGCCGGGTTCGGTAATCCAGATCTGTAGTCCAGTCCGCTTCAGCTCCAGGCTCAGTCCCAGTCCGCTTCAGGACCGTTAGGGTCTCAGTCCGCTTCAGGACCGTTAGGGTCTCAGTCCGCTTCAGGACCGTTAGGGTCTCAGTCCGCTTCAGGACCGTTAGGGTCTCAGTCCGCTTCAGGACCGTTAAGGTCTCAGTCCGCTTCAGGACCGTTAGGGTCTCAGTCCGCTTCAGGACCGTTAGGGTCTCAGTCCGCTTCAGGACCGTTAGGGTCTCAGTCCGCTTCAGGACCGTTAAGGTCTCAGTCCGCTTCAGGACCGTTAGGGTCTCAGTCCGCTTCAGGACCGTTAGGGTCTCAGTCCGCTTCAGGACCGTTAAGGTCTCAGTCCCGCTTCAGGACCGTTAAGGTCTCATTTCCCCGCCACCTTAATCGACCCAGACTCTGCAAGATGCTGTATTTTGGTGCTGGACTGCAGTGTGAGTTGTTTCCTGTGTTCTCTCTCCTTCAGAGTATTTCGAACATAACAGCTTTGAGCAGTTCTGCATCAACTACTGCAACGAGAAGCTGCAGCAGTTCTTCAACGAGCGCATCCTGAAGGAGGTGGGTGACGGAGCCTCGCCTCGCCGTGCCGCCGCCGTGCCACCGCCTCGCCTCGCCGTGCCACCGCCTCGCCTCGCCGTGCCGCCGCCGTGCCACCGCCTCGCCTCGCCGTGCCGCCGCCGTGCCACCGCCTCGCCTCGCCGTGCCGCCGCCGTGCCGCCGCCGGCCCCTCTCTGCTTCTCCTCACCTCTCTCATTAGAATGCTAATTTCTCCAGGGACGTTTTGGGGAGCTTGTTTCCCTCCTGTGATCTCTTAGCGTTATTCTTTTCCAAGGCCTCCAATTAGCGCTTGGCGGCGGCGTTCCCAGCCCGCACCTCATTATCTGAAGTGCATCTTGTCAGTTTGATGTTTTTTGTTTGATTATTGAAGAAATAGATTGTGCCGAGGCCGCTGAGAAAGCTCTAAAAACCCATTTTTTATGTAGTTTATGTATCTCAGAGGGGTTGTTTTGTTTTACCGCCGGTGTGTGTTTTGCAGGAGCAGGAGCTGTATCAGAGGGAGGGGCTGGGCGTGAGCGAGGTGCACTATGTGGACAACCAGGACTGCATCGGTGAGTCGGCCACAGCTTCCCGGCTGCTTCTCAGACGTTCGTAGTTTTCATTAACACGCCACCGATCGACCTTTGTGTAAGCCCCGCCCCCCCGCAGTTACTGCTGCTAGCTGGAGAGTGTGTGAGCAGCAGTCGGACCGTGGAGGCGGAGCGGCGTCCATTATTCAGGTGTGAGGTTAACCGACAGCCGCCAACAACACTTATGACTTGCAGATGAGCGTCCGGGCCGTCCATTAATCCTCCCATCAGCCTCGGCTGCTCCGCCCTGCAGTCTTTCTCTGGTCCGGCGCAATTAGATTATTTTCCAGACACGGCACGGCGCATGAATAATTCAGACTCCCAGCTAAATGAGCATCGCGGTCGACATGTGTGAGGTGAATATTCACATCCGCAAATAATCAGCAGTGAGAATTCCTGACAAACAGCTTAATGGATGCTGTAGCGCTGAGCGGCCTCCTGGCCTCCTGCTTCAGAATGAGGCCCGGGGTCTCAGCGGGGCCCGCCTGCACAGATAAAGGTTCAGTAGAATAAAAGATAAATGGTCTTTGATTAAATGACTTCAAGCTCTCGTTCACGTTCACATATTTCTGTGAATGACAGTTTGAATCCAACTCGAAGCGTCTCTCCTTACAGGAAGAGGCTTTTTATTTGAAATGATAAGAATTTGGATTTGTTTTTTAAACTGTCATGAATGTCACACCTTTGAAATGTGTGTCATGTGTTTAAATCACTAAGAATTTTACTTTCTACATAAGAGTGCTGAAGAAAGGTTTTGACTTTAGGTCAAAGGTCATCAGTGAGTCATAATGCAGTCCTCTTCATTCAGTTTCATTTATCTCAGCAGGTTTTCTGTCATGTTTCTTCATATGTGGCCACCAAATGTAAAATATTGAAGTAACTTTAATGACACGACCTCATGGAGCTCAGGTTCCACTGATGGTCCACATCCCTCAGTTTGAGAAACCAGAATCAATGCCAAACGACAGCATCACCATGCTCTGTGGAGCGAATCCAGCAAGAGCATGGACTCGGCTGAGATGGGTCACATGGTGCACGTAAGGTTACATGGTGCACATGGGGTCACATACATGGGCGCACATTGTGCTGCTGCTGCCGGTTCTCCTGCTGGTGGTTCTCCTGCTGGTGGTTCTCCTGCTGGTGGTTCTCCTGCTGGTGGTTCTCCTGCTGGTGGTTCTCCTGCTGGTGGTTCTCCTGCTGGTGGTTCTCACCACACTGCTCTGTCTCGTCTCCAGACCTGGTGGAGGCCCGGCTGGTGGGCGTTCTGGACATCTTGGATGAGGAGAACCGTCTCCCTCAGCCCAGCGACCAGCACTTCGCTCTGGCGGTTCACAGCAAACACAAGGAGCACTTCAGGCTGACGGTCAGTCGGTTCTCCGCTCGGTTCTCCTCTTTCAGCTCCACCTCGTTCTGTTGGTGGTGGTACCAGCCGGTTCTGATCAGTTTCCCCAAGACATTCTTGATAGAATGTATTTGTTCATGTTTGGATCATTTCAAACCTGCGTGGCTCTGGAGGGACTTTAACCCAGGTTTGACTTCAGTCATGTGACTTCCGGGCCTCGTTTGATTGGTGGAAACACGTCAGTGGACGCAGCTTCTGGCAGAAGATTAAAATAATGTAGTTATTTTGATACAGTCCAGTCAAAAGTCGCTGTAACAAAGTGACATGAAGTCCAGTGAAGCCGAATAAAAGTAGAGAGTTACTCCCAGAGCATGAGGGGGCGTGGCCTAACGCGCCGGGCCGGTCGTTGGTATAAAACCAACTCGGTGTTGTAACCGGTGACGGAAACATTCCACCGGTGTCTGTCCTGCAGCGGCTCTGGAGAGACGATGAATGAACTGTAATCAGCGTCCGGCGGTGAGAGCCGGCGTTCTGCAGCAGACCGGCTTCTTCTCTCTTCCTCCCAGGTTCCCAGGAAGTCCAAGCTGGCGGTTCACCGGAACCTCCGGGACGACGAGGGCTTCATCGTCCGACACTTCGCCGGAGCGGTCTGCTACGAGACGGTCTGTTCCTACATGTCTCTGTCTCACACACACCTGCATCGATCTCCATGGCAACACACACGCCTGGCAACACACACACCTGGAGTCATCTCATGGCAACACACACGTCTGGCAACACACACACACCTGGAGTCATCTCCATGGCAACACACACAGCTGGAGTGTACCTGCTGTATTGATCCTCTTCGTCTGGCCTGGTCCAGTGAGCCACAGGCAGACACAGACTCTGATCTGAAAAGTTGTAGTTCCTTCTGTCATTAAATGATTGATGTCAGTCAACTTTAACTTCCGCTGCTGGCCGGGCTGCTCCAGCCGTCCCAGCATGCTTCAGTACAGCAGCGGCGTCAGCTGGCGCTTCGCTCCAGCAGAACCTCTCCAGACGTGTGCAGCTCCGCTTCCAGCTGCAGCTCAGCCATCACCAGCAGGAAAACACACATCGCTTCACCATGCAGCATGATGTGTGTGTGTGTGTGTGTGTGTGTGTGTGTGTGTGTGTGTGTGTGTGTGTGTGTGCGCGCTCACAGACTCGCTTCGTGGAGAAGAATAACGACGCCCTCCACATGTCCCTGGAGAGCCTGGTGTGTGAGTCTAAAGACAGGTTTGTCCGCGAGCTGTTCGAGACCTCCAGCACGTCCCGGGACTCCAAGCAGAAGGCGGGGAAGCTGAGCTTCATCAGCGTGGGCAACAAGTTCAAGGTCCAAGCCCGCCGCACTGCTCACACACACACACACACACACACACACACACACACACACACACACACACACACACACACACTTCAAACAGGGCTGGAGCTGTGTGGAAGTGTGTGAAGGCTTTCTGTCACGTCCAGTTCCTCTCTTCTGTTATGTTCTGTGGCTTCCTGCTCTTCTTGTGGCGTTTTCCTGCTGATCAGGACGTCGTGTGTGTGTGTGTGTGTGTGTGTGTGTGTGTGTGTGTCATGTCTCCTCACTGTGGTCAGTAATCAGCTGATTTCCTCTTCCTGTTCACAGACGCAGCTGAACCTGCTGCTGGAGAAGCTGCGCAGCACGGTGAGTCCAGCTCCGAGTCCTGCCTCCTCCTGTTCACCGTGCTGAGGTTCCCCCGCCGCTCTGAGCCGTGCTGAGGTTCCCCCACCGCTCTGAGCCGTGCTGAGGTTCCCCCGGCGCCACTCTGAGCCGTGCTGAGGTTCCCCCGGCGCCGCTCTGAGCCGTGCTGAGGTTCCCCCGGCGCCGCTCTGAGCCGTGCTGAGGTTCCCCCGGCGCCGCTCTGAGCCGTGCTGAGGTTCCCCCGGCGCCGCTCTGAGCCGTGCTGAGGTTCCCCCGCCGCTCTGAGCCGTGCTGAGGTTTCCCCGGCGCAGCTCTGAGCCATGCTGAGGTTCCCCCGGCGCCGCTCTGAGCCGTGCTGAGGTTCCCCCGGCGCCGCTCTGAGCCGTGCTGAGGTTCCCCCGCCGCTCTGAGCCGTGCTGAGGTTTCCCCGGCGCCGCTCTGAGCCATGCTGAGGTTCCCCCGCCGCTCTGAGCAGTGCTGAGGTTCCCCCGGCGCCGCTCTGAGCCGAGTGTGAATGTGTGCAGGGCTCCAGCTTCATCCGCTGCGTGAAGCCCAACCTGAAGATGGTCAGCCACCAGTTCGAAGGCGCTCTGATTCTGTCGCAGCTGCAGTGCTCAGGTAGGGGCGGAGCAGCTGACGGAGGTGGGCGGAGCTGAGCTCAGCCACCATGTAGTCAAACAGGACCATCTAACACCTCAGTGTGGAAAGAAAAACCGCTCAACTCACTTTTTATCATGTGGAGTTTGGAATAAAGCGTCCTGTGCTAAAAGCAGGAGGATGAATCCAGTAAAGACAGTTCTTGGTAAATCTGTCCTGGCTGAACCGCTACTCCAGCAGTCTGCTGCCAGCATGTGTGACTGTATGAGATAAAGTAACATAGATGTGATTTTACCGTTGTTTTCACACTCCAGCGTCGTGTTGACTGATTCTGTTCTGACTGATGATGTGCTGCTGTGTTTCGTGTGTGTGTGTGTGTGTGTGTGTGTGTGTGTGGCTCAGGCATGGTGTCGGTGCTGGACCTGATGCAGGGGGGGTTTCCCTCCAGGGCTCCGTTCCATGAGCTCTACAACATGTACCAGCAGTACATGCCTGACAAGCTGACGCGCCTCAGTCCGCGGCTCTTCTGCAAGGTGGGCTGTTTGTGGTTTTTAAATGTCAAGCTGATCTCGTCTCAGACAGAAAACGTTCCCCTGCTCAGTGATTAACAGGCCTGGGGCCTGGCGCTGAGACGGGTTCAAGGCTCTGCTCTCTGCAGGCTCTGTTCAAGGCTCTGGGACTGAACGACATGGACTTCAAGTTTGGACTGACCAGAGTGTTCTTCCGGCCCGGGAAGGTAGAACTTCAGCATCACCAGTCTGCAGCGCTCCGGAGAACACACAGCTCACTTCTTTCCTGTCTGTCCGTCAGTTTGCAGAATTTGACCAGATCATGAAGTCGGACCCGGACCACCTGGCCGAGCTGCTGCAGAAGGTCAACAAGTGGCTGGTGTGCAGCCGCTGGAAGAAGGTCCAGTGGTGCAGCCTGTCGGTCATCAAACGTACGCTAACGTCGCCATATTTCACACACAGGGTCAGGGTTCATCAGTCAGTCAGTGATAACTCAACAGTAGACCTGGCTCAATGACCTCTGCTGTAATCGAAGGCTTTGACAGAATAGGGCGTCAGGCTTTCAGCATCGAGCTGGACGAGTTGTCTTCCAGGAACAGCAGAACTCTCAGTGGCCGGTTATTTAATGTGGAGCTGCACTCTGAAATTACTGCTGAATTTATGGCCGTGATGAAGACGGAGCCCTCTTCTTCTCTTGTCAGGATACTTCTGTAAATAATAGATGATATTGTCTGACACCAGCACTCAATGTGGAAAAATAACTTTCACACAACTTCAAGAAGAACATTTTTCCCCATCTAGAGTCATTTTCAGGATAAAAGACTTCCATCAGGTATGATTGGTATGGTCTTCTTTATATTTATTTGACTTAAAAAAAACACTCAAGTAAAAAAGAGGTCAAGCATCCGAACATCACATTGAAGATATTTGAAAGAGTGAATTTCTTTTAAAGGTCTTACCTGTCCTGTAGACGTTAGCAGGGTTTGGGTTGTAGACGTTAGCAGGGTTTGGGTTGTAGACGTTAGCAGGGTTTGGGTTGTAGACAGTAGCAGGGTTTGGGTTGTAGACGTTAGCAGGGTTTGGGTTGTAGACAGTAGCAGGGTTTGGGTTGTAGACGGTAGCAGGGTTTGGGTTGTAGACAGTAGCAGGGTTTGGGTTGTAGACGTTAGCAGGGTTTGGGTTGTAGACAGTAGCAGGGTTTGGGTTGTAGACGTTAGCAGGGTTTGGGTTGTAGACATTAGCAGGGTTTGGGTTGTAGACATTAGCAGGGTTTGGGTTGTAGACAGTAGCAGGGTTTGGGTTGTAGACAGTAGCAGGGTTTGGGTTGTAGACAGTAGCAGGGTTTGGGTTGTAGACGTTAGCAGGGTTTGTGTTGTAGACAGTAGCAGGGTTTGGGTTGTAGACAGTAGCAGGGTTTGGGTTGTAGACGTTAGCAGGGTTTGTACGGTTGAAGTCTCAGACTCTTCATCAGGTTTTAGTGAATCAGGAAGTGAGAGAACCCAGATGTGGCTCATCCTGTCAGTCTGATCTTCATCCAGCTGCTCCTCTGTCAGGATTAAACCTGGAGACAGACAGTTGTAGAACGGTTGTTGGACTGATAGACTGTTGTAGGACTGTTGTGGCCTGAAACAGACCTGTTGTATTTATCAACACTTGAACTTTCCGGTGAAAGTCGTTACTGATGAGCAGATTTCCTCCCAGGCGCTGTCAGTGGCCTCGGCTCAGTGAGAAGGCTGTTCAGCTCAGTCTGTGCAGGATTTTATGTTTGTGCCGTCGTGTTTCGCCTGGACTGAGTCGAGCACTTCAACATTCATATTCTGTTCCCTGTGAATATCAATAAGAGCCGCCTCGAGCAAAATAGAAAGGTCCTCTAAAAGCAGTTTCTTGAACCATTACAGTTATTGATTTAGTCTACTTCAGAGTGCAGACCAGCTGCAGCCTGTTTGTGTAAAAGCATCAAGCCAAATTACATCAGATCTCTAAAGAGCTCTGCTCTGCCTGACCACACATTCTCTGCATTAGTGGCCTGAGGAGGTTTATGTCTGCATCATTCATTATTTTCTTCCTCTCATTTCCACACTTCACCTTATTATTGCTGTTCTGTGTGTGTGTGTGTGTGTGTATGTGTGTATGTGTGTGAGAGAGAGAGAGAGCGAGAGAGAGAGAGAGAGAGTGTGTGTGTGTGTGTGTGTGTGTGTGTGTGTGTGTGTGTGTGTGTGTGTGTGTGTGTGTGTGTGTGTGTGTGTGTACTGTACTTGTTTGTTTGTTCGTTTTTTTTGCACCACAATCAATAGTTCCTATTATTGCAGTTTATGCATATATTTATTAGCAGTATTAATTCGAACGGCAACTTTTTGGTTAATTATTTGTCTGGCTGAATGCTATTGACACAAGAGCATTTTATATTTAATTGAAATGTTTACCGGGAATAGCTGAGCCCCTTTGTGTAAAAAGCGAGAAGAGGCTTTTCACGCTGCTGGGTGGCTGCTGCAGGGTTTCATCTGCTGACATGTTCTGCTGTTTCTCTCTGGAAGTGAGGAACAAGATGAGCTACAGAGCCTTGGCCTGCGTCAAGATTCAGAAGACCGTGCGCATGTGGCTGTGCAAGAAGAAGCATAAGCCCCGGTGGGTTCAGCCTGCAGCCGCCCGCTCCTTCAGGAATTATCTGTATTGAAGTTCTGAGCAAATCTACGACCACACATCCAAAAACGGTTAAATGAAAACCTGCATAAAGCCTTGTGTGTCCCTAAAGGAGCCAAGCAGACAGAGGTTTGACCACTCATTCTGCTGTGTTCAGTTTCTCTGTGTTTGGAACTGAGCTGGTATATTTATAGCATCATTTGTTTTTCCCTTGTTGTGAAGAATAGTGGGAGATGATTTAGAAACTGGACTAACACTCAGCATAAAAGACATATTTGGACAACAGCAAGAAGGAAATGGGATCAATATGGGAGATGTACTTTGTAAATCAATGTAGTCAGCAAATGCCTTCACATATTTTCTCAGTTAGTGCCTTTTAAAAGCAACTTTCCATACAGCCGGATTGTTTATGAAATATTCATGTGCACTCTTGCATTTTTCCTTCCCGTCACAGAATTGATGGTTTGGTGAAGGTCCGAAACCTGAAGAAGCACATGGAGCGGTTCAACGAGGTGGTGAACGGGCTGAAGGAGGGCAAACAGGAGATGGCCAAGCAAGTCCAGGAGCTGGCGTCCGCCATCGACGCTCTGCTGCTGAGGATCAAGGTGAGGGCCCGGTGGAGGCGGCGTGACGGGGCGAGCACCCCCACACCCTGAGGGGAAGGGTGACCAGGAGCGCTGTGTGAGCATCACTAGTGTGTGAGCCCTGAAGCTCTGTAGCATGTAGCCTGTAGCTCAGCTCAGAGCTATGTAGCGGCTCCTGATTGGACAGATTCGTCTCAGGGTCTGTCTCCTCCTGGAGTTCAAACTGGACCAAGATGGCAGCTGAATGGGAAGCGAGCCGTTGATGGATCCTGTGGACTCGTACCCTCAGCAGGCTGCGTCTTGCTGCCACAGCATCGTTAAATCCATTGTGTTAAAACCGATGCGACCATCGACTCCGCAGTATATCAGCCTCTACGATGTTTTGTTTTAAAAATATCAGTGTACATCCAATAGTGTGCATCAGGAGTCAGAACACTTTGTTTTCAGTCAGACTGCTTTCACACTCCCTTCCTGCGGCTCTAGAGACGCCGCCGCCTTGGTGGAAGCCGACCTTCTCCTCGTGGCTCACGCTGGCCTTTCCTAAGTGCCCTTTTCTCATTCGTTCTCTGGGGATCAATATTTTCAACCACCTCAGGAAAAAAGGGAAGAGCTGGCTGAAGAATCCTCTCATCTTCAATAATTCAATTTGGGCCGGCTGTTTTGCTAAACGATGAAACCTGGTTAGCGAGCTGGCTCCCAGGCCTCCCGTCTTATTGGCCCCTGCAGGCTCAGCCAGTCACCTCTGATGTGCTCCAGCAGCACCCAGATGAATTCCTTTACTTTGAGCCTTTAAACTCACGGTTTTCCAGCAGTAAACTGCTGTGATTGACACTGGAGGACCACGGCCCCCCGTCCCTCCCCTCTTGTTTAATCTGTCGCTCCTCCTCCCCATGGCTCATCTGTTAGCCCCTTAGCACCCCTGCTGGTGACACTTGTGGCGCTCTGAGCGCTCATTAATTGTTGCTGGCGTGACGTCTCTGAATGAATAATGCATGAGCCGCCAGCGCCTGTCGTTCAGGCCGCTGCTGGTCTGCAGCCATTTCTAGATACTTTTACTTGTACAGCAGAACGACATCCTGTGGATGCCACGTCTGCTGCTGAACTGTGATTCTCAGACATTGAGTGGAAAACATAAAAAAATCACAAATGTAGCTCAGTCTACTCACCCTCCACAGGTGGCGATAGTGCCTCAGAGTGTGATGAGCATCATTCCTCAGTGTAGGAGAAGTTTGATTCAACAAGCAAAGTGGGCAGGTTTAAACTCAGATTGATCCAGGTTTAAACTCGGATTGATCCAGGTTTATGGTAAAGGGACACTTGTATAGCGCTTTTTACCCTGCTTGACAGAGCCCAAAGTGCTTCACACTGCAATATCACATCAACCCTTTCACACCATACTGGGTGGTGGTAAGCTACTGCTGTAGCCACAGCTGTCCTGGGGTAGACTGACGGAAGCAAGGCGCCATCGGCCCCTCCGACCACCACCAACCATTCACTCTCACAACTTTCATACGAGGCAAGGTGGGTGAAGTGTCTTGCCCAAGGACACAACGCCAGTTTTACGCCTGCGGGAGCGGGGATCGAACCGCCAACCTTCTGGTCATAAGACGACCCGCTCTACCAACTGAGCTACTGTCGCCCCTTAAACTCACATTGATCCAGGTTTAATCTCAGATTGGAGCAGGTTTAATCTGATCCAGGTATCAGTGCTATCCTGATGTTGAACCTCGACTGTGTCCTGCTGACTGTCGCTGCCCTGCAGGCCTCCGTCATGACCTGGAAGCAGATCGACTCGGAGTACCAGGGGCTGGTGAGACGCTCCGAGCAGCTGCTGTCCAACATGCAGAAGAAGAAGCAGGAGGAGGAAGAGAGCGAGAGGCTCAAACACATCGAGGAGGAGATGGAGAAGGAGAGGAGGAGGAGGGAGAAAGAGGAGCAACGACGCAAGCAGGACGAGGAGGAGAGGAAGCTGTACGTCACCGTGAGGAGAAGACAGAGAAACACCGGCAGATGGTCATCACCCAGAACGTTCTCTTTAACCTCTTAGGAAAGCAGAGATGGAGCTGAAAAGAAAGCAGGAGGAAGAGGACAGAAAAAAGAGGATGGAGGAGGAGAAAGTCATGCAGGTGTGTAACTGAAAATGAGGAAGTTTTGACTCAAGTTTCACTCCACAGAGAGATGCTTTTTAACTAATAACTGCATATCGCTTACATTCTGATCACATGGGTCAACTGGTAGATGGTTTATGGGTTAGTTCTTAGTGGTTTGGTTGGTTGGTTGGTTCTTGTTGGTTGGTTGGTTGGTTGGTTGGTTGGTTCTTGTTGGTTGGTTGGTTGGCTGGTTAGTTGGTTGGTTGGTTGGTTCTTGTTGGTTGGTTGGTTAGTTAGTTGGTTGTTTGTTTGTTTGGTTGGTTGGTTGGTTCTTGTTGATTGGTTGGTTGGTTGGTTGGTTGGTTCTTGTTGATTGGTTGGTTGGTTGGTTGGTTAGTTAGTTGGTTGGTTGTTTGTTTGTTTGGTTGGTTGGTTCTTGTTGATTGGTTGGTTGGTTGCTTGGTTGGTTGGTTCTTGTTGGTTGGTTGGTTATTTAGTTGGTTGGTTGGTTGGTTGGTTGGTTGGTTGGTTGGTTGGTTGGTTGAATGAGGAGCGTCTCCAGCAGCCGGCTGGTGTCTTTCGGTGGATCTCAGTGGAAACCCTGGGAGAGGCTGGCAGCTCAGGGCAGAGTGTGTTCAGGTCTCAGATCCACTCAGCAGCTCTCCTACAGTATGAATAATGCAGTGTTTTCTCACCTGCAGATGGATTCATATTCAAAACGTGTTGTGGACTTATAATTGGTTTTTGGTAGCTGGGTGGAGGGTATACATTATACAGGATGAATGAAAGGCTGATCTTTGTTAATTCTGTCTCTGGGCTCGTTAAGAAAAAGAAACTTCTCTACTTCAGAGGTTTTACATCAAATCCACTGGATAAACAACCTGAGTGTTTTCCTGTCCCTTGTTTTGTCCAGTAAAGCTTTATTAAGTGGATAACAGAGCTAATTGGGCCTGGACACACGGCGGGCTTGAATAAACGGTCTGCCATGTGAGGCAGCAGGATTTTGTCAGTTTATGTAGATTTCACAAACAGCATTTGCATTTCAGTCTGGAGGTGAATTAAAACTGAGACGATGCAAAACTCAAATATGAATCCATTGTTAAAGAAAGACGAATGAAATGGGATTTGTTGTCATGAAATGGGTGAAAGTCGTTCGATCATCTGAACTCGTGTCATTTCTGTACAACATGGAAGTGAAGCAGTGAAGAGGGGGGGGAATTCAGCCTTTTCTGATGTTTGAGGAGATTTCATCTGTTTTAGTTTATATCTGCAGTGAAAAGAGTTCATTCACTCTGTCCCTGTCCCCCCGTCCCACTGTCCCTGTCCCTGTCCCCCGTCCCCCTGTCCCTTTCCCATGTGTCCCTGTCCCACTGTCCCTGTCCCCCTGTCCCTGTCCCTCCCTGTCCCTGTCCCTCCCTGTCCCCGTCCCCTGTCCCGTCCCCTGTCCCGTCCCCTGTCCTGTCCCCCTGTCCCTGTCCCTCCCTGTCCCTCCCTGTCCCCCGTCCCCTGTCCCGTCCCCAGGCGGAGCTGGAGCTGCAGCTGGCGGTGGAGCGGGAGGAGCAGGCCCAGCGAGCGGCCGTCCAGGAGCAGGAGAGGAGAGACCGGGAGTTGGCCATGAGGATCGCTCAGAGTGAAGCCGAGCTCATCACGGAGGACGGACAGATGGACGCCGGCCTGCGCAGGTACGTCCCCGGGACGCCCCCGGCTCCCCCCCACGGTGCCGCCGTGCAGCGCTGACCTCCGCCTCTCTCCCGTTGCTGTCTTCCCATGCAGCCTTGAGGGCTTTTCAGCTCTTCCTGTCTCTGCGTCCTCAGCCGGACTCATGTAAGACCTCAGCCGGTGTCCCAGTGGACACACTAACTCTAGAGCTCACTGACTCATTGACCCTATCGCCGTCTCACCGTCTCGCCGTCAGAACGCCTTCTGTGATCATTCTGGAGATCATTCTGTGTGATCATAAGAGGCGGCACAGCTGCCATTTTCCACCGATCCGCCAATTTCAGCTGATTTGAAGTTTCTAGTTTTCCTGAAACGTCCTCAGAAAAAGCTTCAGACCTGGTCACCTGCACTTTACAGCTGTGATGAAGCATAAATGTTCCTCTTCTGTCTGTCTAACAGGAAATAGATCACGTCTTTTACAGATGGTCAGTAAACAGATCACTGGCTGAGAGTGAACGACTGCGACCAATGAGAATCCTGCTTTCATTTCAGTCTGAGACACTTTGAGCCTCTTTCAGGAGGACTGACGGAACTTCCAGCTGAAATCTTCTCTTCCTGTTGCCATCCCTGATGAAGCCTCAGCTCCGCCCACAGCTGGCCTCCGTCCGCCCGTCCACCCTTCAGCTCCGCCCAGCCTCTTCTCTCTTCCGTCACCAGTACATCCACCAGCCTCGGCCAGAGTGACTGGTGATCTCAATATTGGTAGAGAGCGATGTTAGCGGCGAGGGGAGACGAATGGCCGGCGTGATTGAATCAGCGGCGTGGAATCAGCCCGGAGCTCTGCAGCAGCTCCATCACTTCAAATCACACTCATTTATCTCAGAAATGGCTTTTAAATCACCAGCTACTAACTGAATTAACATGCTGGAATACTGCAGCAGTAACATAGAACCTGCTCCCTATCGCCCCCTGCTGACGAACTCAGGCTCTGAATCGTCCTGTCGGCGTGGATCACACTCCACCAGGAGGGTTCAGCTCAGATAAATGAACTTCCTGAGCTGCTTGCGACTGGGTGGTCCTGCTCAGATGAATGATCAGATCCTCGTCCTCTCGTCTCTGTGGAACCGCAGGGGTCCTCAGGTCCAGGCGACCAAGGCTGCCGCCGGCGTGAAAAAGTACGACCTGAGCAAGTGGAAGTACGCCGAGCTGCGGGACGTCATCAACACCTCCTGCGGTGAGGAGGCCAGTGTGTGTGTGTGTGTGTGTGTGTGTGTGTGTGTGTGTGTGTGTGTGTGTGTGTGTGTGTGTGTGTGTGTGTGTGCCACAGCTGCCTGTGTGTCAGTGCTGCAGAGGAAGCGCTCCTCATTATGGAGGAAGGCTGACTCCTGCTCCTCCTCCTCTCCGGGCCAGCAGATGCCTCTCTGGCTCGCTCACACACTCCGGATAATTGCTGCTGTGCAGGACGGCGCTGCTGTTTGGCCCTCACACACTCCGTGGTGTTCCAGGGACATCTGGCTAATTGGTGAAACACTCTGCCTCCCACGGTGTGGGTGTGTGAGGAGAGGTGTGCTCTGAGACTCCGCGCCGTCCTCCAGAGCGTCTTCAACATGGAGGCTGTCTCCAGCTGTCTGGCCTTCGCTCGTACAGAGACAGTTTGAGTGTGAATCACAACACAGTCTGGACCACAGGGGGGGTCCTCTCAGACCGGTTCCTCCTGGAGGGGTCCTCTCAGGGACTGGTTCCTCCTGGAGGAGTCCTCTCAGGGACCGGTTCCTCCTGGAGGGGTCCTCTCAGACCGGGTCCTCCCGGAGGGGTCCTCTCAGACCGGTTCCTCCTGGAGGAGTCCTCTTAGAGACCGGTTCCTCCCGGAGGGGTCCTCTCAGACAGGTTCCTCCTGGAGGGGTCCTCTCAGAGACCGGTTCCTCCTGGAGGGGTCCTCTCAGAGACCGGTTCCTCCTGGAGGAGTCCTCTTAGAGACCGGTTCCTCCTGGAGGAGTCCTCTTAGAGACCGGCTCCTCCTGGAGGGGTCCTCTCAGACCGGCTCCTCCTGGAGGGGTCCTCTCAGGGACTGGTTCCTCCTGGAGGAGTCCTCTCAGACGGGTTCCTCCTGGAGGGGTCCTCTCAGAGACCGGTTCCTCCTGGAGGAGTCCTCTTAGAGACCGGTTCCTCCTGGAGGGGTCCTCTCAGGGACTGGTTCCTCCTGGAGGAGTCCTCTCAGACCGGCTCCTCCTGGAGGGGTCCTCTCAGGGACCGGGTCCTCCCGGAGGGGTCCTCTCAGACCGGGTCCTCCCGGAGGGGTCCTCTCAGACCGGCTCCTCCTGGAGGGGTCCTCTCAGGGACCGGCTCCTCCTGGAGGGGTCCTCTCAGGGACTGGGTCCTCCCGGAGGGGTCCTCTCAGACCGGTCCCAGTCTGCAGACCTTCACTGGTCTCTGCTGTGTCCAGACATCGAGCTGCTGGCCGCCTGCAGAGAGGAGTTCCACCGCCGTCTGAAGGTCTACCACGCCTGGAAGTCCAAGAACAAGAAGCGCACCGACGACGGCAGCGATCTGAGAGCTCCCAAGTCCATCACCGACTACGGTGAGTGAGGAGGGCCACACTCCTGCTTCACCTCCACACTCACCTGTGAGAGACGGCTCGCTGGCTTCCAAGGTGTTTATCTGTGGCGCTGGCGGGGATTAGCGGGCCGTTCGCTAAGCCCACGCCGCCTTGCCGCTCTCGACCGAGCCTCTCAGTGACGGTGGCCTGTGGCTCCTCTACAGCCGAGCAGAACCCGGCTCCGCCCCCCACCGCCCAGCCGCAGGAAGTCACCATGAACCGCCAGCAGCGCTACTTCCGCATCCCCTTCATCCGGCCCGCCGACCAGTACAAGGACCCCCAGAACAAGAAGAAGGGCTGGTGGTACGCCCACTTCGACGGGCCGTGGATCGCCCGGCAGATGGAGCTGCACCCGGACAAGCGGCCCATCGTGCTGGTGGCAGGTGAGGCCGCCGCCGTCCCGCAGGGCTGCGGCCGTGCTTCCCGTCGGGAGGGCTGACGGGCGGCGGCGTGTCTTCCAGGGAAAGACGACATGGAGATGTGCGAGCTGAGCCTGGAGGAGACGGGTCTGACCAGGAAGCGGGGCGCCGAGATCCTGCCGCGGCAGTTCGAGGAGATCTGGGAGCGCTGCGACGGGATCCAGTACCTGAAGAAGGCCATCGAGAGCAAGCAGGCCCGGCCCACGTACGCCACGGCCATGCTGCAGAGCCTGCTCAAGTGACCCGGGACGCACACACACACACACACACACACACACACACACACACACACACACACACACACACCTACGTCTCCATAACGTCTAGTTTCTTAGCTTCTTTTTTTAACGGTTCCTTGACATCGTGCTGTTTGTTCGTGTTTTAATGTGTGTGTGACTAAAAACATCCGCCATGATGCCTTAAACCAAGACAGAAGCCTTTTCACACCTGAGCCTCCAGCCTTAAAGGTGTGTGAAAGACAGAAAGACCACAGTGAAGTCTTTTAATGGAGCAAAGTCTCACACTTCATCTCAGCTTCTGTTTAACGACGATTATTGTGAATTAGAATGAGACCAATATGGATGTTTTGGGCCAATGCCTCAAAAACTCCAATAACAGACCAGGTTTTAGTGATGGGATAACAGAACGACATGATCAGGTCAGTCAACATGTCAGTCAGTAATGGCGGTGTGCGTCGACGCGTCACATCCAAGATGGCGGTGTCCGGTCAGCGTGGCAGCAGTGATCTGTTCTCCTGGGGTGGGGTGGGTTCTGGTGGTAGTGGGGTGGGTTCTCCTGGGGTGGGGTGGGTTCTGGTGGTGGTGGGGTGGGTTCTCCTGGGGTGGGGTGAGTTCTGGTGGTGGTGGGGTGGGTTCTCCTGGGGTGGGGTGGGTTCTGGTGGTAGTGGGGTGGGTTCTCCTGGGGTGGGGTGGGTTCTGGTGGTGGTGGGGTGGGTTCTCCTGGGGTGGGGTGAGTTCTGGTGGTGGTGGGGTGGGTTCTCCTGGGGTGGGGTGGGTTCTGGTGGTGGTGGGGTGGGTTCTGGTGGTAGTGGGGTGGGTTCTCCTGGGGTGGGGTGGGTTCTGGTGGTGGTGGGGTGGGTTCTGGTGGTAGTGGGGTGGGTTCTCCTAGGTGGGGTGGGTTCTCCTGGGGTGGGGTGGGTTCTGGTGGTAGTGGGGTGGGTTCTCCTGGGGTGGGGTGGGTTCTGGTGGTGGTGGGGTGGGTTCTGGTGGTAGTGGGGTGGGTTCTGGTGGTAGTGGGGTGGGTTCTCCTGGGGTGGGGTGGGTTCTGGTGGTGGTGGGGTGGGTTCTGGTGGTAGTGGGGTGGGTTCTCCTAGGTGGGGTGGGTTCTCCTGGGGTGGGGTGGGTTCTGGTGGTAGTGGGGTGGGTTCTCCTGGGGTGGGGTGGGTTCTCCTGGGGTGGGGTGGGTTCTGGTGGTAGTGGGGTGGGTTCTCCTAGGTGGGGTGGGTTCTCATGGGGTGGGGTGGGTTCTGGTGGTAGTGGGGTGGGTTCTCCTAGGTGGGGTGGGTTCTCCTGGGGTGGGGTGGGTTCTCTGTTTCGGGGAACTCTCTGTATCGTGGAGTGTGTTGGTGTGTGCCGTGTTCCCTGTGTGTTCCTGTCCGTTGGCCTGGTCTGTAGGCCGCCTGCCAGTCGCTTCATCACTGTAGAAAATAAAGGTCTTCCCATCATCCTCTCTGCTCGTTTGTTGCCGCCAGAGTGGAACGGCAGGAGTGAGAATGAGTTAATTCTCCGGCCTGTAAATGGCTCCGGCGCCATGGGGGTAATCGGATTACTTTGTAGATTATTTAAACGGAGGCAGCGAGATGTCGTCACCCAGATGATGGCTGTCAGGTTAATCAGGTTAATGGAGCAGATTAGAGGGGAGGGGAGGGTCCCTCGCCCCGGGGTTCCTTCATTTCAGGGACAAACAATACAAACTACTACCACACACACACACACACACACACACACTCAGGCTAATGAACCTAACCAGATCCCAGTTGGTGGTTTCAGTCGTCTCGTGGCGGCCGACCGCTGAACGCTGTGCTGCAGTGGTCACTGCTCTCCCTCCTCACGCCGGGGTCACCTGTTCGAGTCCAGGTCTGGGAGCCTTTCTTTGCAGAGTTTGCATGTTCTCCCTGGGACTGAGCAGGAGGAGTTCTTCAGCCTTCAGGCTCCCAGAGCACCAAATGGAAATGACAAACTTTTCTCTTTCTGATTTCATCTGTTTTTCACACTGAATTTCAAATGTCGCCTCATCGGCAGGATGAAAACTGATAAATGAGTCAAAGCAGCAGCCAGCCACAGCTTTCAGGAAAAGATGGAGACAAATGTCAAAAAGGAAAAGAAAAAAGAGAAATAAAAGCGCTCTCAGCTTTGGGAACCATACAGCAGGTATAAACATTGAAAGAGACTGAAATAGAAAACATGAATAAAGTGATGGAAGAAAAAGAAAAGCTTCAGGATATATATTGTGTCTGTGACTACATCCTGACTCACAGCATCTTTTTCTGTATTTGTTTCATATCTGAGCTGAAACCGTCTGTTTTGGTTCTAAAAGCGGCAGAACTCTGATTCGAGGACAGACAGAAGGATAAACTCACAAAGGAAACACTTCTCACTCTTGATGAAAAACGTTTTATTGATGTAAACTGTGTAAAAAAGGAGCGGGCCGGCTGAGCTGGTGCGGGTCGGCGTGAAGCGGACGTCCTGAACGGCTCCACCGCTGGAGTGGAGGTCCACAGCTTATACATTCATTCTCTTTTTGGGACACGACAGAGTGGAAGAATGGCATTCGAAGAAAAAACCAGTCTAAAGAAACGGCGGTGGATCAGCTGGGACGGAATAAATGCCTCATTGTGAGGAAAGAACAACCTTTGCCAAGGCTACACAGGAAATGTTCCTACTGTTCAATAAATATCAGCCGGAGCGTCTAAACCCGCCTCAGCACTGACCGCCTAACCGGACTCTTCCTCCACTACCGGGACTCGAACCGCGTCACGCGGCTCCTCAGGGTCATCAGAGAACCGTCACTTCCAAACAGTCGCTGTCCGCCGCCCTCAAGAGACAGCGCGTCCGGTATTCACTGGGCCTCCACGTCTGCGAACACAGAGGACAGGACAGTCCGTCACGTGGGACAGCGTGTCCAGGAATCAGCCAGCACCGTCCGGCCGGTCGGCTGCTGATCAGCTCGGGTTAGAGCGCTGCCTTGCTCACTAACTGATTGGGTCTGTCAGTGGAGAAATCAGCCTCATGCAGGAACAGTTCAATGATTTTTACCTTTGCAGGCGTCAAAGAGCTGAAAAACATCCAGTTTTCATATTATTACACAGAAACATGTTTCTTTTTGTCAGAAACGTGTTATTTTATCACAGGACTTCAGATTCAAACCAGAGAACCAGAGGAAGCGTCTCAGTTCTGCTCACCTGGCTGTGAGGAGCGCCGCGGCGGAAACCTGAGGTCCCTGACTCTAACGGCTCTGATCTGCTGCTGTAGAGCTGTCTGGGGATCTGCAGAAACACAACACACACACACACATCGATCAGCCACACCGATCCACCAGGCCCATCCACACACACACACACACACACACATCGATCAGCCACACCGATCCACCAGGCCCATCCACACACACACACACACACACACACACACACACACACACATCGATCAGCCACACCGATCCACCAGACCCATCCACACACACACACACACACACACATCGATCAGCCACACCGATCCACCAGGCCCATCCACACACACACACACACACACACACACACACACACACACACACACACACACATCGATCAGCCACACCGATCCACCAGACCCATCCACACACACACACACACACACACACACACACACACACACACACACACACACACACACACACACACACACACACACACACACACATCGATCAGCCACACCGATCCACCAGGCCCATCCACACACACACACACACACACACACACACACACACACACACACATCGATCAGCCACACCGATCCACCAGACCCATCCACACACACACACACACACACACACACACACACACACACACACACACACATCGATCAGCCACACCGATCCACCAGACCCATCCACACACACACACACACACACACACACACACACACACACACACACACACACACACACACACACACACATCGATCAGCCACACCGATCCACCAGACCCATCCACACACACACACACACACACACACACACACACACACATCGATCAGCCACACCGATCCACCAGACCCATCCACACACACACACACACACACACACACACACACACACACACACACACACACACACACACACACATCGATCAGCCACACCGATCCACCAGACCCATCCACACACACACACACACACACACACACACACACACACACACACACATCGATCAGCCACACCGATCCACCAGACCCATCCACACACACACACACACACACACACACACACACACACACACACATCGATCAATCACACCGATCCACCAGACCCATCCACACTGAGGCACACACACACACACACACACACACACACACGCACACACACACACACACTACATTCAGTGGGTAACATCTGAGGAAAACGTCTGGAGAACAAGAACATCACAGCCTTCATCCAGAACATGTCAGAACCCACCCAGTCAGAACTCCTCCATTCAGAGCCCACCCAGTCAGAACAGATTAGTGCATCTCAGCAGAGCGCTGGGTAGTTAGTAGGTTACTGAGGTGTTCAGTTAGTTGTTTAATTAGTTGTTCAGTTAGGTGGTTAGTAAGTTGGTTTGTTGTTCAGTTTGTTTCCATTTGTTGTTTAGTTAGTGCATTAGTGAGTGGTTCAGTTAGTGGGATGGTTAGATGTTCAGTTAGCTGTTTTCTTAGTGAAGTTATTCATTCAGTTTGCTGTTTAGTTAGTTGGTTAGTGAGTTGTTTAGTTAGCTGTTTACTTAGTTGTATACGTGCTTACTTAGCTTAGTTGTTCAGTTTGTTGTTTGGTTAGTTGGGTAGTGAATTTGTTGTTTAGTTTGTTGTGTTCGTTCAGTTAGTTGTTCAGTTTATAGTTAGTTGAGGTAAGCTGTTTAGTTATGTATCTTGTTTAGTTAGTTGTTCATTTTATTTTGTAGTTGGTTGATTAATTTATCCCTTCCGTTAGTTGTTTGCTTAATTTAGTTAATTGTTGTTTATTTTTCAGTTAGTTGATTAGTTAGTTGTTCAGTTTGTGGTTTAGTTCATTGGTTGGTTGGTTGGTTAGTTATTGGTCAAGTTGGCTTATTTAGTTGTTTCGTTAGTTTGTTTTTTAGTTTAGTTGTTCAGTTTGTTTAGTTATTTCTTCAGTTTATGGTTTACTTTGTTTATTAACTGTTCAGTTATTGCTTCAGTTTGTTGTTTGGTTAGTTAGTTAGTTAGTTAGTTGTCTGGCTAGTGCCACACAGCACAGAGTACCTCGATACTGAGATGTATGTTTTCAATGGAGGCAAAGTGCTGCTGCTGGGAGCGAGGGGACGGGGACGAGGCGGAGCTGGAGGGACACGGTAAGGTGGACACCTGAGTTAAGGCATCCTCCTCACTCTCAAACACGGGGTTGACCCTCACAGTGTTCTCAAAGGCATAAGGAGCAAGGGTGTGCCTGGGATGAGGAGGAGAGAGCAGAACACGTGAACCCAGCAGGGGGCGGCCTGTGGAGAACCGACGGAGAACCAAGACTTACACCAGAGTCACTGCCTTCTTCGCGGCGACGCATTTCTTGTTGATGAATATCAAAATGCCGAGGACGGCGCAGACCAGGCAGAGACTCCCCACCAGGCAGGTGATGATCAGCGGGGGGTCGACCGGCAGGGACACCAGCTCGTTGCAGCGCTCTCCGTGGTAGTGCCAGTATTTCCCCACCGGACACCTGGGAGAGACCAGAGGACATCAGGACAGACCAGCCGCTGTAATTGGAAGTAAATGACCCGTTGACATGTGAGGGTGACTGCTTTTAACATTTAATGTGTCATTTTCAGACTTTATCTCAGAGTCCCAAAGATCACCTCCCCTGGATGATGTTTTTATTTAAAACATCATCCAGGAGAGGCGATCTTTGTTGGTATTTCCAGCAGAAAGTATTTGGTTCGGACTCAGCAGCTGAGATTCAGAACAGGAAGCATGAGGATGTGATCCAGCTGGAAAAGTATGAGAGCATCTCCGACCAACACACAACAAGTCTCTGCTTGCAACAGTCGTTCCCTCATGTTTGTGGAGAACACTGGATACAGTTCCCTATCAGTGTTGTGTGGTTCCCTGGCTGGTGTTGTGCAGTTCCCTGGCTGGTGCGGTTCCCTGGCTGGTGCGGTTCCCTGGCTGGGGTTGTGCGGTTCCCTGACTGGTGCGGTTCCCTGGCTGGGGTTGTGCAGTTCCCTGGCTGGTGCGGTTCCCTGGCTGGTGCGGTTCCCTTGCTGGTGCGGTTCCCTGGCTGGGGTTGTGCGGTTCCCTGACTGGTGCGGTTCCCTGGCTGGGGTTGTGCGGTTCCCTGACTGGTGCGGTTCCCTGGCTGGGGTTGTGCGGTTCCCTGACTGGTGCGGTTCCCTGGCTGGTGTTGTGCAGTTCCCTGGCTGGTGCGGTTCCCTGGCTGGTGCGGTTCCCTTGCTGGTGCGGTTCCCTGGCTGGGGTTGTGCGGTTCCCTGACTGGTGCGGTTCCCTGGCCGGTGTTGTGCGGTTCCCTACCTGCAGGTGGCTCCATGGCCGGGGATGATCTCGCACAGGCCGCCGTTGAGGCAGTAGTGGGGCTGCAGGCTGCAGGTGCTCTGGCAGGGCGCTCCGTCCACCGTGCTGTATCCCGGGTCGCACAGACACTCGGCCTCCCCGGTCCAGCTGTTCGCCACGCAGCGGGAAAACTCGTTGCAGGCCAGGAACTTACAGGGATCTGCTTGGTCGGCTGGATTCCAGAAGAGGAGGCGAGCAGAAGACAGAGCCGAGCGGCTGATGAGCAGCTCCGTCACTCTGCAGCCCGAGCGGCCGGACTGAAGCGGAGGAATCTCACCTGGCTCCACCTCCAGCGAGCGGCTGTCGATCTCGATGTCCAGCCGTTTGGACGCGGCGTCGCAGAAGTCCTCCAGCACGCAGTGCACCGCCTCCGTCACGTTGTAGGGGACGGGCCTGTCCAGCTTCATCCTGCTGTTCACCACCACGCTCCCGTTCCGGAAGTTGAGGATCTCCAGCTGCCGGAATCCGGTCAGGTTGGTCTCCAGATACGGCAGGAGCTGCGGAGAAGAAGAGGCCGAGCGTTTTCAGTCAGCCGTCTCTTCTTCAGGTGTTTCTCAGAGGTTAGTCATTAGTGGGGGAAAGCACAGACTGCAGCGTTTCTGAAAGTCACTTCCTGTAAGACGACAGCTGAATCCGGGTCACATGAAGGCCTGTCAGATTCCCCTCAGTCCGTCCTGTGGGTTTACTGTCAAACAGCCGCGGACGTGGCTTCATGGCTCATTTTTCTTTATTCAGGTCACATTTCAGTGTGAAAGCTCGGAATAGTTCACAATTAAATTTTGATGCGAGCATGAAATCCTGCCATTACTGCAGCAGACGGGCGGATCGGATCCAGAACCAATCGGGGAGGGTTTATCAGCGGAGGACCAGCTCGCTGCCGTCACGGAGCAGATGAAGAGATCAGGAGCCTCGATCTGCTTTTCAAAATAAATGTGTGGAGTCTGCAGTTTGGGCTCAGCGATCATATGGAGGCGGGTTTTAAATCCGCCGCTTTAACCTGCTTGATGTGAATGTGACTGAGCAGAGAGGAGCAGGGAGGAAGCTCCGTCAGGGTTCACAGCCAGAGGTTTAGACATCAGGCTGATCCGCCGCCAGGCTGACAAAACGTCCTGTATATCAGGCTCTTCCTGTAACGTGCACATGGTTTCACATTAAATCACAGTGCTTCATCACAGCTCCGTGCTGCAGTTCATCCACATGCTGACATTACGATGAGATGAACTTCCCAGCATCCCTCAGTGAGGCAGAGCCCTCCTTCGCTCCAGCTGAAGGTTCTCTTTGTTTCAGAGGTTTTCCCCGAGGCGTCCGGCCTGCGGCTCGGATAACAGGAGCGTTTAGTGGACCTGCAGGAGTAATGGGGCTGCGTCGGTGTTCATCGATCCGAGCCACTCGGCTCGCTCGCCGCCGCCTCGTGTTTGCTGCAAACATGAAGCCACCGCGGCGCGAGGAGGGAGAGATTAGGCTGCCGAGCTGGCCTGGCTGTGGCGCGGGAGATAAGGGGGCTTACGGAGCTCCGCTCTGATCGGGGGCTTCACTTATCGCCGGCAGACAGTGGACCCAGAGCTCCTGGAGCTCCTGGAGCTCCTGGAGACCCGGCTCGGCGTCCGGCCGGCCACCAGTCGTACCGTCACCTCAATCCGCTGCAGATTAACCAATCCGGCCGGATTGCCCGTCACACAACACCAAGTCACTGTGTTCAGATCCTGGAAACACTCCACACAAACACGAAGACCAGAACTGCACCACTGACACACGGCTCACACATGTATCTACTGGTTCTCTCAGAGCAAAAGAAAAGATAAAAGCAGCGTTCGGGTTCCTTTTTCTGAAGAGTAGTGAAGACAGGAGCACGATGCAGCCCTGGAAACTGTTTCTCTGAGTCACTGAGTCCTGCCCACCTCCATGTCCAATTTTATTGGTTGCTTCACAAACCAGTAGGTACAGGAGTAGAAGGAACCGGGGGACTGCAGGCTGCTGCAGGCTGCTGCAGGGGGCTGCAGGCTGCTGCAGGCTGCTGCAGGCTGCTGCAGGCTGCTGCAGGCGGCTGCAGGGGGCTGCAGGGGGCTGCAGGCTACGGCTTCATATATATGGATGTATATATATGAGGAAGAGGGGGAGCACAGGGACACAGACGTGCAACACTACGTCCATTTAAATGGGCTGCATGGCCTGCCGCCGCTGCACGACTGCTCACAGCTCCAGTGGATTCACCGCCGTCTTAGACAAGTCAGAAAAAGGCACTTTAGCGTGTCCCTGCTTTTCTTCCAGAGCCCATTTAAAGGGGGGCCACTCCTAATGGGTTACTGACAACAGATGGCGAACAGTACGGTAAACACTTACCAGTTCAAACGCCTGATCACTTTAGTTTGGCCGGGAAGCTAAATGCATCAATTAGCAAGCACAACTGCAGAAACCACGGTTTGGGCAACCATTAAAGATTGGAGATGGAGTTGTCATTCCTTGATATCACGGCTCTGGGCCTGTCCTCCCTGTGTGTCACACATGATCAATAATCCACGGACAGCGCCGCCCGTCACACCCGCAGCGGGACGTAATGCCGCTCTGTCCTCTGTCCTCACGCTCGCTCGCCTTCCAGCCTTTGCAGCAAACAAACAATCCGGTTTGTGTTGGAAGCGGCTCCAGCGTGAGGCCTTTACCCAACACCGAACACAGAGAGCCTGGAAACAGCACCAGCCACTCAGGTCACGGCCACGGCGCCAAATTCACCCGCAAAACGGGGAATATGTCTCGAAATGTGCCGGCTTGAAGACGTCAAGTCCTCTATTAATTTAAAAAGACTGAAAAAGATCAATGTGTCTCTAAAAATGACAGAAAATCCCCTTAGCAAGGTTCTAAATATGAGCATTTAAACGCACAGCTGTTCCCAGATGGCGGGTTCTTCCTCCTGAGGCAGAAAGAGCCCGTCAGTCACCCAAACACCGGGCCGACACCGCGCTAAGCAGATCCCGACCATTAATAGCACCGTGTGTGTGTGAGTGTGTGAGTGTGTGTGTGTGTGTGTGTGTGTGTGTGTGTGCAGAATTACTTAAAGCTCCTTACAGTCAGTCACAAACCAATGAGCAAGGCAGACCCCGGTCCCATGACCCAGGCCGCATTCCTCAAGGAGTCACTGACCCTTCACCCCCGCATCCAGCCCCGCTTCAGGCGTCCAGCGCCACGGGGGTCGGGGTCAGCACGGCTCAAACAGACTGCTCTGTCTCCCTGGAGAGCAGGGATGAGGGGCAGCTGCTCAGGGAAAACATGAAGACTCTCCCTCTTTTCTCAGCTGTTTCTCGGTATTACCAGAAGATCTAGACAACGAGCTTCTAGAGCCGTTTCCTGACCGACGCTCCTGAAACCATGAAGCTTCGAGGACCAGTAAGAAGTTCTTCTAGCCTAAACCGATTCCGATGGTCCGTCTGAGCAGCGCCGCTCCGCTCGGCACCTCTCCGACCCATTCGCTCGTCCAGAAACGGCACGGAATTCCAACAATCCTTATGTTCTCCCAACACCCGCATTTACGAGTTAAAACCCAGAACTTCAGTTTCAATCAGCGTGCATGTGGAGGCTTCACCGTGAAATGAACTCCGTCAGCTGAAGTAGTTTGATCTCTGTATATCCAGACTGTAGATGTACGGCTGTGTATGTTATTTCAGCAGCTGACCTATGACCTCCAGCCATTTCAAATGTTAACATGACCTTTAATTCCATAAAAGTAGCCCACACATCCCCTGCAGACTAATGTTGCACTAAAAAAATATGAGTTTTTCATGTATTATTGTGTATCATGTCAAAGTTTAGTCTCTGCTGTGGCTGACGACCCAATGAAACATCTGGAAATCACATTTCAACATCTGTTTGAGAGAAAAACTGCTTGTCAGGACACGAGCAGTGGATCAGCAGAGAACGCTGAGGCAGAAGACAGAGACAGACTGGAATCATGAAACCAAACCACAAGTTGGAAGCAGCTGTAGAATAATCTACCTTTAATCCAAGCGTGAAAGCAGGAGTCAAACTACAGCAAGAAGTTTTTCTTTTTTTCTTTTTTCTTTTTTGTTAGAAAGGTTAGATGCATCGGGTGCTTTAGGAATTTGAAAATACTGCATTTGGAAAAGGTTAGTGAGGAAATAGAAAGGTCACGCTCTCTCTGAGGCATTAGAGATGCAAGTTCCAATATGGAAAAGAGAAGAAGTACCGGGATGGAGGCTAACGTAGTCTGTGTCTGCGGCCCAGATTTACTGGAAGCTCCAGGGTTTGGTGGCTTTCTGGACCCAGAGTGCTGTGTCTGAGTGAAACACAATCATTTGACCAGCTGGGACTTTCCACTGTCAGTCCTCTGAAACAGAACATGAGCATCCTGCAGGAGGAGGCAGCCTGACACATCGCACAGAACTTTAAAAAAATACATGACTTATTGAAAAAAATAGATTTCTTTTTAAAGAATGACTGCCACGTTGAGGGTTAAAAAGCAGAGGACATAAGGCTAACTGCATGGAGCAGGACGGAGCTCCAACATGGGCTCTTCAGTCCGACCCTCCATCTGGACTCCACTTTAAAGGTCCCACATTATACAGTTCTATCAAACAGCTTATCCAGAAACATCACAGTATTTCTACAAATCAGCCTCGGCCAGGAATTTCAGCCAGTCAAAAAATCTCTCTAGTGACAAACCTCCACTGTGACATGAGCTGACGGCACCGGAGAGCCGGTGGATTTATCACTGTGACTCCAAGAAGCACTGCCGTTCAGCCAGTCTGAACCAGAACGTGACCCAGAAGATGAAGAGTGCAAACACTGTACCTCAGTATCTTACATCTAATATTTTTCTTTGTTTGGTTCATTGTTCCAGTTCCTCCCCAGCAGCTAACGCTAGCTCCTGCTAACTGTCAGCAGAACTGAGAGGGTTTATATTCTACTGGATTATTAAAGCAGAGCTCCACCTCCAGAGGGAGGGGCTATCTCCAGGGGGAGGGGTTATCTCCAGGGGGAGGGGCTATCTCCAGAGGGAGGGGCTATCTCCAGGGGGAGGGGTTATCTCCAGGGGGAGGGGCTATCTCCAGAGGGAGGGGCTATCTCCAGGGGGAGGGGTTATCTCCAGGGGGAGGGGCTATCTCCAGAGGGAGGGGCTATCTCCAGGGGGAGGGGTTATCTCCAGAGGGAGGGGCTATCTCCAGGGGGAGGGGCTATCTCCAGGGGGAGGGGCTATCTCCAGGGGGAGGGGCTATCTCCAGGGGGAGGAGCTATCTCCCCTCATGATGTCATGAAGGGAGTTTCTCTGAATCTCCTGTTTGAGCTCAGATTCAGTAAACAGAGGATCCAGTGAGGGAGAAGAAGGAGTTTCTTCACTTCTGAAGATTCACAGGTTACTCTTAGATTTTTGCATAATATGGGACCTTTAAGGTATTTTCTCATTTTGCACCCATGTTTCACCTCCAGTCTATGAGAGGAAGTAAGAGAAAGATGCATGGATCAGGATAATATCAAGAGCAAAAGCGTGTGTACCTACCAGCTCCAGGAAGGTATTCTCCAGGGATTTATACTCTGGAGAGCTCTTGTTGAACAGGTCATCAGAAAACATCATGTTAGTGACCCTCAAGCTAAAGAAAACCACCAGCTCTTTGCTGCGCTCCACTGCTGCCATGGCAGGAGTGCTGGCCGGCCTGACGGTCGGCGCAGCCGTGGATTCGTACGGCCGCTCATCCGACTCCGACGCTAATCCACTGCCGCTGTCCTCTCCTGGGGAGTTGGCCTCCTCTGCGTCCGTGCTGTTTTCACATCCTCCTGCCGCCTCCTCAGTGCTGGAATTCTGAGCATGTCGGTCGACGGGGACTGCAGTTCCTCCGCCGTGCCCCTCTCTGGAATCCTCCTGTGGCTCCAGGCCCTGGATGCTGTCCTCCGGCGGGGGCGGGGCTTGGGCAGACCCTGGCGGGACGCCAGCCGGAGCGGCGGTCGGCTCGTCCTCAGGCTGGGAGTCAGAGCGGTCCTCGTCCTGCGGCTCCAGGTCCAGCTCACTGTGGCCATCAGCAGGCTCGGCTTCTGGAAGGGTCAAACAGGACAGACGGAGATGTGTCAGTACCTGAGAGAACCAGTCTGCTTCACAGAACACACACACACACACTAGAGGAAGTTGAGACAGAAATGAAAAATGAGTCATGGCTGAGCCTTTTTTATACCACTTTAAGTTAAATTAAATCTTTAAGTTAAGTTCCTTCTGGTTTTCTCTGTAAAGAACAGGTTGACAAATGTTTGGCCACTCCCTGAGTCTTAGAGGGGAAGACCATTACCACTTAATGGTAAGTACCGCGCTGGAGTCAAGGAGCAATTAACCTAGCTTAGCTTAGCAACAACATGCAGTGAGAAGCAGCTTCCAGCTAATTAGCAGCCTGCAGGGTCGTGACTGAAGGTACACTCGCCAAAGCAGGCCGGAAGGTGACTGTATGGTGTTTTCCCAGAAGGGAAGGTTTCATTTTGTCTCTAACACGGATCATACACCAAACTGACGGAGGTTTCCAAGAGAGTGGTAGGCGATGTTTAGGCTACATACTGGGGCCATGGAGGGTTATTAGGATTCCTCGGTCAAAACAACATTAATACTAACAAAATGCTCCTTTAAATGATGCTGCAGTGAAGGATGACGTTCTAGACAACAACTGCTGGGCTGGTTTAGTACCAGGACCCCCGGAAAAAAAGTAAGATATCACTATGAATTTTAAGGACATAGGTTTAACCTGCAGCACAGCGTTGTTCATGTCAGTCATGAGCCTCCTCAGCTGCTCCTCTGGATGTGGAGGAGCGGCTCTACACCGAGCTCCTCCCTGCTGATGTAGCTCCTCCCCCTGTCCCTAAGGGAGCGCCCAGCCCCCCTATGGAGGAAGCTCAGCAGCTTGTATCCGGATCTTGTCCTTTGGGTCCTGACCCAGAGCTCAGGACCAGAGGTGAGGGTGGGGACATAGATTGACCAGTAAATCCAGAGCTTCGTCTTCCAGCTCAGCTCCTTCTTCACGACGACGGACCGATACGACTGCATCCCTGCAGCCGCTGCACCGATCCGCCTGTCCATACAGGGTCTCTCTGCCGACCCAGAGAGAGGTTTTGGAGGTGCTGATCCTCAATCTGCGCTCAAGTGCAAACCGCCGCAGTGCACCATGACCAGCATCACATGACCAACTACAGACAATATCGCTTCTTCCTCAGTTTTCAACAACACTAGAGAAACTCTGTGAAACAAATAAATTCATTCATCTCCAAACATAAAATATTAAGTGGAAATCAGTTTGGCTTTAGAGAAAACAGAACTACTACTCATGCAATAACGCAGATGGCAGAAGAAACTGCAAAGACGTACGAAAGCGATGAATATTCCAGTGGTATTGATGCTGACCTGCAGAAGGCCTTTGATTCTATAGACCATGAAATATTACTGAGGAAACTGGAGGACTCGGTCTGTGAGGGACACCGCACTCTTGGCTAGAAAGTTATCGACAGCAGTTTGTACAACTCAGAGACACTCAGTCAGGATTCAAGGAGATTTGAGGATTTCCAATTCCATTTCAACGATATTCAAATAGTCCCTTCAGGTTTCTCCCAGAACAAAACAAATTA
Source organism: Salarias fasciatus (assembly GCF_902148845.1). NCBI lineage: Eukaryota > Metazoa > Chordata > Actinopteri > Blenniiformes > Blenniidae > Salarias > Salarias fasciatus. The sequence continues at coordinate 1,610,366 of NC_043763.1, read as the reverse complement.
GTAGCAAAAAGAACAAACGGAAGTACATCTGTGACTTTTTAAATGTCATTAATATTCAGGAGAAATACCTTTAGACCAATGACAGAGCCTTGAGGCACTCCACAGGTAACAGGTGTAAACCGTAGGATGATGCCAACATTGATTTTAAAATGTGCAGCTCGCTCTTGCTTTTCAAAAGGATGCTTTGCAAACCTCCTTTAGAGAGTTATAATTGTGAATGATTTATGTTCTTTTAGTGTTGTCTTTCTTTCTGTTGTCTTTCTTCTATGTGGCAGCTTGAAGACTGCAGATAGAAGAGAAGCTGAGAGTTTAATCAAAGCTTTCTGCTTCTGCCTGATTTATGACTGACTGACTGGTGGGTCCTGTACCTGTGTCTTCATGAATCTGCTCCACCTCCGGCTCTGGGATCTGCTCCACCTCTGATTCTGGGATCTGCTTCACCTCCGGCTCAGGGATCTGCTCCACCTCTGATTCTGGGATCTGCTCCACCTCTGGCTCTGGGATCTGCTCCACCTCTGGCTCTGGGATCTGCTTCACCTCCGGCTCAGGGATCTGCTCCACCTCTGATTCTGGGATCTGCTCCACCTCTGGCTCTGGGATCTGCTCCACCTCTGGCTCTGGGATCTGCTTCACCTCCGGCTCAGGGATCTGCTCCACCTCTGATTCTGGGATCTGCTCCACCTCTGGCTCTGGGATCTGCTCCACCTCTGGCTCTGGGATCTGCTTCACCTCCGGCTCAGGGATCTGCTCCACCTCTGATTCTGGGATCTGCTCCACCTCCGGCTCTGGGATCTGCTCCACCTCTAGTTCTGGGATCTGCTCCACCTCTGATTCTGGGATCTGCTCCACCTCTGGCTCTGGGATCTGCTTCACCTCTGGCTCTGGGATCTGCTCCACCTCTGGCTCTGGGATCTGCTCCACCTCTGATTCTGGGATCTGCTCCACCTCTGATTCTGGGATCTGCTCCACCTCTGGTTCTGGGATCTGTTCCACCTCTGATTCTGGGATCTGCTCCACCTCTGGTTCTGGGATCTGCTCCACCTCTGGCTCTGGGATCTGCTCCACCTCTGATTCTGGGATCTGCTCCACCTCTGGTTCTGGGATCTGCTCCACCTCTGGCTCTGGGATCTGCTCCACCTCCTGCTCACCTCCTCCTATGGACTCCTCCTCCACTCCCTCCCCAGTGGCTTCTGGGAGGACCATGGAGATGAAAGGCAAAGAGGTGGAGGTGTCAGGCTCGATGCTCGATGCTGCCAAAGTGTTTTGGAGGAGAGCCACGGTGGGGAAGAAGCTGTGGGTGGAGGTGACGACGTGGTCCTCAGGTTCCGCTGATTCAGCAGGATTCATGCCGTGCGCCGCCACAGGATAAACCGTGGTGACTGAAACAGAAGAGGCCAAACAGCTGAATCACTCTGAAAGCCTGACTGAAGAAGCATCGGGATGTTTGACTCAGCTGAATGTGAGGTCATGTGACACAATGTGACACATCGTGATGTGTGTCATGACCTGACGGGTCGTATCGTGACGTGACAGGATGTGACAGGACATATCGTGTCGCGATGTGATGGGGCATATTGTGAAGTGACAGGGCGTATCGTGACGTAACAGGGCGTATCGTGACGTGACAGGGCAAATGGTCACGTCACGATATGTGACAGGGCGTATCGTGACGTGACAGGGCGTATCTTGACGTAACAGGGCGTATCGTGACGTGACAGGGCAAATCGTCACGTCACGATACGTGACAGGGCGTATCGTGACGTGACGGAGCATATCATGAAGTGACGGGGCGTATTGTGAAGTGACGGGACGTATCGTGACGTGACGGGGCGTATCATGATGTGACCGGGCGTATCGTGACGTGACGGAGCGTATCGTGAAGTGACGGAGCGTATCGTGACGTGACGGAGCGTATCGTGAAGTGACGGGCGTATTGTGAAGTGACGGAGCATATCGTGAACTGACGGGGCGTATCGTGAAGTGACGGGGCGTATCGTGAACTGACGGAGCGTATCGTGAAGTGACGGGGCGTATCGTGAAGTGACGGAGCGTATCGTGAAGTGACGGAGCGTATCGTGAAGTGACGGAGCGTATCGTGAAGTGACGGAGCGTATCGTGAAGTGACGGGGCGTATCGTGAAGTGACGGGGCGTATTGTGAAGTGACGGAGCGTATCATGACGTGACGGGGCGTATCGTGAAGTGACGGAGCGTATCGTGAAGTGACGGGGCGTATCGTGAAGTGACGGGGCGTATCGTGATGTGACCGAGCGTATCGTGACGTGACGGGGCGTATCGTGAAAAGACGGGGCGTATGGTGACGTGACAGGGCGTATCATGACGTGACAGGGCGTATCATGAAGTGACAGGACGTATCGTGACGTGGCAGGGCGTATCGTGAAGTGACAGGGCGTATTGTGACGTGACAGGGCGTATCGTGAAGTGACAGGGCGTATCGTGAAGTGACAGGGCGTATCGTGACGTGGCAGGGCGTATCATGAAGTGACAGGACGTATCGTGACGTGACAGGGCGTATCGTGAAGTGACAGGGCGTATTGTGACGTGACAGGGCGTATCATGACGTGACGGGGCGTATCGTGAAAAGACAGGGCGTATCGTGACGTGACAGGGCGTATCGTGAAGTGACAGGGCGTATTGTGACGTGACAGGGCGTATCATGACGTGACAGGGCGTATCGTGCCGTCTTGAGACATACTGGGACGTGACATGACCCTCACCGGCCTCAAAGCTGAGCGTCTGGATGTCCAGCGGCAGCGACGGCTCCTGTTTCAGGGCTGTAACGATGATGTTCTTCAGTTTCGGAGCGTTCACATCCTGGTCCGTCTTCTCGTCGGGCTCCTGGAAGCCGTCAGGGTCGTCGTTCAGCTCCGTCTCTCCATTAAAGACCACGGCGTAGCGGACAGACACGTCCTCCGACCTGGTGAGCACACAGCGCATCACAAACCACACACTGCTCGTGGAAAACACAAACAACAAAACTCAGACATCCACTTTCTTGGAGTGAAATGTGAGCTTCTGGGATTTTCTGTGGGGTTGTTTCTGTTTTTCAATTACACTAAACACAGTGTTTAAGATTTGTAAATAACTTCAGAAAAGGTTAACTCAAAACTATAGACAGTGGGTATTTTTCTTACTTCTGAAGCAACCGAGTCAAATGACAGTTTTAAATTCTTCTCACATAGCTCCACACAGAAAAGAGCAGAGAATAAATGAATCGAAGTGAAAGAGTGAAGTTAAATGAGTGATATAAGATGTTGATCGATCACAGGGCTCAGCTCAACAGAATGAAATGAACGGAAGAACAGCAGTCATGGAGTATTATTGCCACAGGAATCAAGGATCTGCCTCTTGTATCATAAATCATATCACTATGAAAATGTATCACACAGTAAAAATAATCACTAATCTTTGATGAAATTTGAATCAAACTCACCGAAAGCCCAGAACACGAATCTCTTTGAAACCTGGAACTTTCTTAAACGTATGAAGCATCTATAAAAAGAAGAAAGGAAGAGTCTTAATAGAATACATTCAGTAGAATTTGTTCTTCATGAGTTCAGGATGAGTGCTCCTTCATCAGTTCATCTGAATGTCCCTGAACCTGCTGTGATCATGATTCATATCTTCACAAACACATGTGGAAGGACAGCAGCTTAGTTTGGACGTGCTCTCGGTACAGAGATTAGGTTAGTTCTAAATTCTCTCCTGGTGGTTTGTCACCATCAAACATCTTTCTTAAGAAGGGTGGTTGGAGTCTCCTTCAATGCCTTCTTAGTCACAGATAATCTATATGATTAGATCTTACTATTCCAGGCTAATCGTTGTTTAGAAGTCTTATCTTAAGTCCTCTGGGTGCAACCGTAAAGCTGTTAAATCAATCAGGGTGAGTGTTACACCCGGTAAAACCACAGGAGTGAAGAGATGAAGGGGGACTCTTGTTTTGAAGGGCAGAAGGCAGAGCAGGGGTTCTTTTGAAAGGTGTGTTTGCAGAAAACTGACTTTTTCTGTCAGCTCCCGGGTGATGTGGTCGTACTGAGGCGCTCCGGGGCCGCTGAGCAGTTTACTGAATTCCGGGTCTACGACGGTGACGCTGAACTCCACAATGTACTCCTCAGAGTTCTCCTTAATCAGGCTGGCATCCTCCTTAATCTGGGGAATAAAAATCCAGCCCTGTTTTCGCTTCAGGCTCTTATGTAAGGCCTAATCTGTGGACCTGGAGCTGTTTTCTCACCACGCCGGCCTCAGAGGGAACCTGGATCGCAGGAGGAGTCCAGATGCCTGAGAAACAGAAACAAGACTTCAGACCAGATCCAGCTCTGCGAGGTGGAATCCAGCGTGCTCACTGAGACAGAACGCTCACATTCCAGGCCTGGCTCCGGCTCCGGGGTCCCGGCTGCCGCCCTGATGGTGAAGAAAAAACACTCCTGTTAGCAATTCAGAGTCTCCTGCAGGATCCTGAGGGGCGTGGAGGGCTGCACACTGTCAGGACATGATGCTGAAGCACACACACACCACACACACACACACACACACACACACACACACACACACCACACACACACACACACACACACACACCACACACACACACACACACACACACACACACACACGCTCAGTCTCGTATTTCTATCCTTGTGGGGACCTTCCATTGACTCCCATTCATGTCTAGCCCCTAACCCTGACCCTTACCCTAACCCTAACCCACACCACAACAAAGCCTAACCCTAAAGAAATGTTTTTGCACTTTTACTTTTTTCAGTAACAACAACATGGTCAAGAAAACACTGTTTCTCCTACTTAGGACCGGAAAAAGGTCCCCACAAGGCACGTCGTTCCACGTTTTGCTATCCTTGTGGGGACATTTGGCCCCAACAAGGATAGAAATACGAGAACACACACACACACACACCCACACCACACACACCACACACACACACACACACACACACACACACACCACACACACACACACACACACACACACACACACAGTGACAGAGCTGCTCTCCACAGCTTTAACGGCGCTGCGTTCAGGACTCGTCTTCACACGAACCGGCAGACATGAGACATGTTGGGTGGTGTTGTTAGTGGGTGGTGTTGTTAGTGGGTGGTGTTGTTAGTGGGTGGTGTTGTTAGTGGGTGGTGTTGTTAGTGGGTGGTGTTGTTACTGGGTGGTGTTGTTAGTGGGTGGTGTTGTTAGTGGGTGGTGTTACTGGGTGGTGTTACTGGGTGGCGTTAGTGGGTGGTGTTACTGGGTGGTGTTACTGGGTGGTGTTACTGGGTGGCGTTAGTGGGTGGTGTTACTGGGTGGTGTTACTGGGTGGCGTTAGTGGGTGGTGTTACTGGGTGGTGTTACTGGGTGGCGTGAGTGGGTGGTGTTACTGGGTGGTGTTAGTGGGTGGTGTTACTGGGTGGCGTTACTGGGTGGTGTTACTGGGTGGTGTTAGTGGGTGGTGTTACTGGGTGGCGTTACTGGGTGGTGTTACTGGGTGGCGTTACTGGGTGGTGTTACTGGGTGGCGTTACTGGGTGGTGTTACTGGGTGGCGTGAGTGGGTGGTGTTACTGGGTGGTGTTAGTGGGTGGTGTTACTGGGTGGCGTTACTGGGTGGTGTTACTGGGTGGTGTTAGTGGGTGGTGTTACTGGGTGGCGTTACTGGGTGGTGTTACTGGGTGGTGTTAGTGGGTGGTGTTACTGGGTGGTGTTACTGGGTGGCGTTAGTGGGTGGTGTTACTGGGTGGTGTTACTGGGTGGTGTTACTGGGTGGCGTTAGTGGGTGGTGTTACTGGGTGGTGTTACTGGGTGGCGTTAGTGGGTGGTGTTACTGGGTGGTGTTACTGGGTGGCGTGAGTGGGTGGTGTTACTGGGTGGTGTTAGTGGGTGGTGTTACTGGGTGGCGTTACTGGGTGGTGTTACTGGGTGGTGTTAGTGGGTGGTGTTACTGGGTGGCGTTACTGGGTGGCGTTACTGGGTGGCGTTACTGGGTGGTGTTAGTGGGTGGTGTTAGTGGGTGGTGTTACTGGGTGGCGTTACTGGGTGGTGTTAGTGGGTGGCGTTAGTGGGTGGTGTTACTGGGTGGTGTCACGGTTATTGGGTGGAGTTACAGTCTGGCTGGTGCTGTCCATACAGAGTTTGCACGTTGCTGCTCTGGTTTGCTCCTTCACAATAAAAGCTGTGACTGTGTGTGTTGAACTGCCATGTGGGCCCGTTCCGATCACATGCTTGATGCCAACACCATGACCGATCAAAAACATTCCACTAAACTACCAAACTACAAACCAGAGAGGAGCTGTGAACGCATCACAGAGTTCAGTCAGTGAATGGATTCATGATCACATCCATCAGAGAGCTCAGTTTCACCCACCCTTCAACTTCTGCTTGTTCTGCAACTCTCTGGAACGAAAAGAGAAAAAATCACTGAGTGAGAGCGAGCAAACACACTCCGCCACAAGGTGTGTGTGTAGCTGTGTGTAGCTGTGTGTGGCTGTGTCCCGGTGTGTGTGGAGCCCCTCCGGCTGCTCTCACTCTGGCCACCATGTCCCGGTGCTCCTGGGCGCTGCTGAAGTTCTGGGCCAGGTCGTCCATGCACAGGTTCTGGTGCTGGCAGCTGTAGACCCAGGACCCGTACTCCTCCGAGCTCGGCACTCTGTCGAAGAAGATCCGGAACGCCTCCCAGATGGCTTCCTGACACACTGGAGACAAAGCCCGTCACCGATGGAACCTCATGAGAACGTCCTCTGGTGTGGCTCCACCTGACCTTGAGCTAAGCCACGCCCCCGAAAGCAAACGCACCAATCGTGTTCGACTACCAACAGCCATGAGCTTCCTGATGTTAGCCACTGTCACTGGTATCTGTCGCTAGCTAGCTAAGCTAGGTGGCTAAGCGCTGGCTAGCTGCTGCTACAGGTTGGGTTCTACACTCACACCGTGTAAACACAGAGTCAGCTGTTAGCAACAGTAACTAAGGGGGCGGGGCTAAGACAGGTCAGTTGTTGCTCTGGGCTGTATTGTTGTACTCTTGCTGAGTTCTCGGGGAGTACAGGCGTCACAGAACAGTTTGATTCTAGTCCAGAAACAGCCGAACGGCGGAGGCTGTTTGTCTCCTGGCAACGAGGCCAGACAGGATGAAGAAATGAAATCATGGAGAATAAAGAGGATTGGTGCTAATCTGCTCTGGATGTGGAAACTTTAATTGTCTCAACACTTCTTATAAGACTCCATAAAACAAAACAAAGGCCCAACATGGAGGAGGTCCAGCTGCTGTCATGGAGTCTGGAGGCTGTTACATAAAACACACTCCTCATTCTGGTGTGTGGGGAATCCATAATCACAACTTCATATCCGTCAAGCCAAGTGAATGAGCCATGTGGCGATCACAGCCTCTGAAATCACCCACAATGCACTTCTGTGTCATGCACTGACTGCGGAGAGTGCCGGTGGAGCGGCGCTCACCTCTCAGCTTGTAGTAGGCCCGGTGGCTCCCGATGACGGTCTGCATCGTCTCCTGAGGACACACCTTGACGCCCGTGTTGAGGAGCGCCGACCTCTTGTCCCGCTGTCTGTCCCGCTCCGCTCTGGCGTTGGTCGCATGTCTGACCGGCCGAGACGCTTCCAGGAAGTGTCTGTACCTCACATCCCTGAGTCCAGCGAGGCCGTGCTCGCTCAGATCTGCAGGAGACAAACTCTTCAGTCTAATCTGCTGCCATGACATCCATCGCCTAATGCTAGCAGCCAGGAGCTTCCTGAAGCTAGCCACCTAGCTTAGCTGATGTTAGCCTCTGTCCCTAGTGTCAACATCACTAAGACAATTAAAAAAAAAACAATCATAAACAGTATGATTACAGTTCTTCTAATGACGGTTTAAAGAGGACAGCGTTTTCTTCCTCCTCTGAACGAGGCTTTTAAACGACAGACGAACAGTAGCTTGTTAGCATTTAGCTGATGCAGTCCAGGATGTCTCAGGCTTTTACAGGACCTGTGTGAGGCAGGTGTGTGTAGTGTACTGCTGTGTTTACCAACCCTCAATAAAAAGACTATCTTGTGCAGAAGTCTGATAATGAAAGTGTTGTGGAGCGGAGGCGTCTAAATCCTGAACCAAACCGACTACCGGCGAGTTTAAGAGGCTCTTTATGGTGAACAGGCTTCATGTTGACGGTCTGGGTTTCACCTCATCCCCTCTTCTCCCTCTGGACCCTCAGAAGTATGAACCAACGCCCCTCTAATGCTGACGGACCGAGTCTGTGGAGGTCTGCAACACGCCATGGTACGGTCACTGACGGAACCAGCAGCAGAAACCGAGAAACCGGAACAATTCACCCAAACATCCTGAACCTGCAGTCCTGGAGGACTGCCTGCATTAATCAGCTGTTTCTGGTAAGAAATACATGAAGCCACAGAAACTACTGCCATTTGATTTTAAAACGCTATATGTTTACAGTATATCCACAGTAAATATATTACAGCTGCAGGAAGGTGAAAAAACAAAGTCATGATCGACTCGACAACAAATCACTGGACTGACATAACCCTGGGACCTGGCAGGATGTGGAGAGTAACCTGCTGTGAACCTGAAGGTTTAACTCCTGGAGCAGCGGTGGACGGGATGGACACACACACACACACACACACACACACACACACACACACACACACACACACACACACACACAGTAAAAGAGATTCAACAGAAAAATCCTGAATCCAACAGTTTCCCTCACAGCTCTGTGGCGCTCCGCTGAATAAATCTGTCTCTCTCTGGAGTTTCTCCTCCTTTAAAAGACTTTCCAGTTCAGTTGGAGCTGATGGGACCTGTCCTCTGTCCCCTGCCCTCTGTCCCCTGTCCCCTGTCCCCCTGTCCTCTGTCCAGGCCGTCCTGGTTGCATCACTGCCGCTGCTCAGTGCTCAGTGGCCAACAGTGAAAAGGTAAGTTTGTCCTGGACGTCGTCCAGGTGTGAATGAGGAGAGAGGCACGCATGTGGATTAGTGAATTAGGAAGTGCCTGTCCAGTAAACCTGAGGAGATTAAAGAGCGCCGCGGCGCTGGACAGAAACAGGAGGGCGGGTTCACATGGGTCCTGTCAGAGACTCCCAGACAGCGGAACCCGCAGGGCGCTTTACGAACCAGCTGAGCTCCAAACTGCGTAAAGCTCAGTCACACTGCGGGGCGTTTAATAATTCTGTATTATTGCAAAAGCCTGAGAGGCAGTCGATGCTCTGCAGCACAGGCCCCCGCTGAAACCCAGCAAAGCCGTGTGAGAAGAAAGACTCGCTTTGTGATGCCAGGTGGCAAACCTCAGGAGACTCCCTAAGACAATAAGCCAGGATTTATGATGACTGGAGGTCATCGGACCCAAATAACAACCTGAGAACGGCAAACTGAGTCAAGGAGCGTTCAGACAATCGCGACGGCGACACACGCCGCTTTCTGCCTCACAGCCAGGTCTGGTTCATCTAATCCTTACAAGTCTGGATGTGAAGCTACTGACTGGAGTTTCTGCTGGCTGTATTGATTTCTGCTGGTCAGATATAAAATACAGCCTGTCAGCTGCACGACATGCAACGTGCTCACAGCTTCCTCAGCCCGCCGCTTTGGTTTTTTCTTCATTTATTTAAAGAGGCACCATGTTGGACACGGGCCGATGTACCAACACTTCAAACCAAAATACTGACGATACTGATATTCACCAGTCGACGTCTCACAATCACATGACGGATTTTTAAAGGGGCTGTATCATGCAAAATTCACTTTTTGTATGTTTTAACCTTGTTATATAGTTATGTTCTCACCAAAAACACCCCAAAGCGTTTTTTCCTTGGTGCCTGTGTGTTTGAGCTTTCCTGGTGTTTGTGCTGCTCAGAGAGGCAGCCCCTCCCACACCGGGAAAACGCTCTGTTTCCCACGTTCACGTCACACGGAGAAGATGGCTCCCCTGAGCCCCCCTCCCGCAGGCCCTCGGCAATCAGCGTTGCTGCTTTTTTCTAACTCTGATTACGGAGATAAACTTTGACCATCGTCTGAAAGCAACAGTCAAGCAAGAGCAAGAGTCTGAAGGGTCTGAAGGGTCTGGAGGGTCTGGAGGGTCTGAAGGGTCTGGAGGGTCTGGAGGGTCTGAAGGGTCTGAAGGGTCTGGAGGGTCTGAAGGGTCTGGAGGGTCTGAAGGGTCTGAAGGGTCTGAAGGGTCTGGAGGGTCTGAAGGGTCTGAAGGGTCTGGAGGGTCTGAAGGGTCTGGAGGGTCTGAAGGGTCTGAAGGGTCTGAAGGGTCTGGAGGGTCTGAAGGGTCTGGAGGGTCTGAAGGGTCTGAAGGGTCTGAAGGGTCTGGAGGGTCTGAAGGGTCTGGAGGGTCTGAAGGGTCTGAAGGGTCTGGAGGGTCTGAAGGGTCTGCGCTTGGTGAGTTTCTAACAGGAAAAGATGTTTTTGCGTGTCTTTGCGTGTAGAGAAGCTAGAGCTAAAGCGCTAAAGCTAGCCAGCTATTTGTTTTGAAGCGCTGATTGGTTGAAGTTCGCTGTCAGTCAAAGTCCACAGGGGGAGTGGCGGGATTTCAGTGAAACGGAGCGTTTTCTCTTCCCGGTTTCAGAATTAGCCCCAGAAAATATTTTATTTCAAACAAAATTACTTTTCCTTAGCACCAAAAATAAACTATTACCATGTTAATGCCAAAAATAGGGTTTGGACTAGCTAAAAAAGCATGATACAGGTCCTTTAATACGATGGAGTAGCAGGACAGAGCAGACAGACCCCGAGACCAGTCTGTCCAATCAGGAGCAGCTACGTAGCTCTGAGCCGAGCTACATGCTACATGCTACATGCTACATGCTAAAGAGCTTCAGGCCTCACACACTACTGATGCTACATGCTACATGCTAACCATGATTAAAGTCTAGCGGATCCCCTCATTAACGGCGGGCTGCAGTGCGTGTCCCTCACAGCCTGCTGGGCTTGGAAATTGATTTTTTGAAGTAGAACATGTTGAACTGAACTGGAGGTAGAAGCAGTACATTTATTGCTTTAGGGGGACATAAGACATGAACAGTGACGCCAGTAACGCGTTATTTAGTAACGCATTACTGGACAATTACCCTGTTTTTCATTAACGACTAATCTAACGCGCTACTTTCTCCAACCCAGCAATCAGATTAAAGTTACTCATCAATATCACAGTGTGTTGCTTTATTTTGTAATTTTCACTTTTTAAAAGATGAAGGCTGGGTCTTTCGCTTTTTGCGTGTCAGGAAGTGACGTAATGCATGCGGCGCCAAGTCACGTTTTCACCGTGTGCCTCCGCGAGGCTTCCGTACAAATCAACAATGGCGGAGGAAGAGAAGAGTGCGCTTTCCAGCTGGAAATACAGCCACTATTTTCAGTCTGTGTCAGCAAACGATAGCAATATTAAGGTTCTTTATTCGCTCTGTGCTGGCAGCAAAGTGTTATCCTGCTACAGAAACACAACATCTAATTTGAAGAAGCATTTACAGTCGCAGCACGCCACCGTCAAACTTCAGGAAAAGCTTTCTCCAGGTGGTGCTTCGCAGAGAACTGGGACTAATGCAGGAGATCCCCCACCCAAACAACAGAAGTTGGACTTCATCAAAAAAAAACAGGAAGTGAGAGCGAGTTAAAAAAGCTGGTTGGACACTACGTTGTCGAGGAAATGCTGCCCTTGAATACCGTTGACCATTGTAAACAAGATTCCCACTCGCGCCAACGAGGAGCTGCCACACAGGACATCTTTCTCTGATTATCTGGACAAGGAGTATGCAGAGATGGAGAGAAATCTGAAGTCCACATTGAATGAGGTCGACTTTGTCTCAACTACCATGGATATTTGGACCGCTAGCAACAGGAGCTATCTGGGAACGACTCTCCGCTGGATCAGCAACGCCACACTGGAGCGCAACAAGGCTGCTTTAGCGTGCAGGAGGATCCGCAGTAGACACACATACGACGTTGTTGCTGCAGAAATCGAAAACATTCACTCATCATATGGACTCCTCACTGTGGTTGCCACAGTGACGGACAACGGATCCAACTTTGTCAAGGCGTTTAAAGTTTATCAGCCTGCTGTCACAGAGTCAGATGATAAACGTCAGAAAAGGAGTCCACTTCCTGGAAGAGGACGTCACTCTTTGGGACATGTCAGAAATGCTCACAGAGGCATCCGAGGATGGAAGTGATGGCCGCCTCTGTCTTCCTCCTCACCGTAGATGTGCGTCACACACCCTCAACGTTATTTCCACAAGTGATGTGGAAAAATGTTTAACAACAAATGCAGAATGCAGGGGTGTGTACAGGAGCAGCAGAGCTAAATGCACAGCTCTGTGGACTGAAGCTGGCAGATCTACTGTTGCAGCAGAAACAGTGGAGGAAGTCACTAAAAGAAAGCTCCTGGTACCAACATCCACAAGGTGGGACTCCTTTTTTGAAGCTGTCAAGAGAATCACAGATATTCCCATGAGTGAACTGAATACTTTGTGCGCCAAGCTAGGAGTTAAGGGCTTCAAAGACAAAGAATACCAGTTCCTGCATGAATACTGCACCGCCATGAGGCCTCTGTCTTCAGCCCTGGACATTTTGCAAGGTGACTGTCCATATGGGACTTTACTGCCAACACTTGAAGTTCTGCTGCAGAAGACCCTGCAGTGAAAGATCCCTCTCCACAGTGACAGCAGTCCTTCCTGAAGCCATAGTACAGGTGTGTTTCATCTTTACCCAAGTTAAATATATTGTATCATATTATCCATGAACATGGACTAGAATATTCATCATCATTATAAAAGAAGATCAGATTTAAATACAAATGTCAGTTGGTAACCTCAAACATAATGAAGTCCATAGTCCTGGTTCCACATTATACATGATGAGGTAATTGTTGGCATTGGCAAAAACACATTGATTATATTTTTCAGGCTATCCAGACCCGTTTTGCCAGTGCGCTGGATGACAAAGATGCTCTTCTCGCAGCTGCAAGTTGTCCAAAATTCAAACTTCGATGGGTGAGAGATGCAGATAGGAAAGAGCGAATAAAAGCTCTTCTGATAGCAGAGCTTCTCCTGAGACACAGAGCCCAGACCGTCTGCCCACTGCATCTGCTAGTCCAGGTGAGATGGACTTTTTCACTTTTGAGGCAGAGCCAGAAGAGTGCTACTCTGCCGAACAGGAGGTCCTGGACGACCTGAGCTCTGTCCCCTCTGACCCTGACACCCTGCATCAGTTTCCAAGTGTGAAGAATATGTCTTTAAATATAACACTCCCACCCCGTCCAGCTCCTGTGGAGCGGCTCTTCAGTCTGGGAGGTTTGGTGCTCACGCCTAAAAGAAATCGGCTTTCTGACAAAAAGTTTGAAAAACTTTTGTTAATGAGGTCCAACCGCTGGTTTACTGGCCCCGCGCCACAGTTCCCAGCATAAGTTAACATTACGAGGTAGGAGTAGGCAGCGTGAATGAAGACATAAGAGCTTTCAAGAACCTTTTTCTGCTCTAATGCTGTGAACAAAGTACGCTGAAGGTTTCCACTATTACATTCTGAAACGTTGTGAATTCTAAATGGCACATTTTGCCAAAACTGCCATAACAGTGTTAACTGCTGCAAATGTTGAGTGAAAATGACTCTTTATTTCTATTTTATTTCTATTTTATTTCTTTTTTAAAGTATTTATGTTAATTGAATTGAAGAAAGTCTTTTTTTATCACAATGTTAACTGTTAGAAATGTTGAGTCAAAATGATTCTCTTTTATATTTTATTTATTTTAAGTATTATGTTCAGTGAATTTAAGAAAGTGTTTGTTTTTATTAGTGTTAACTGTTACATATATTGAGTCAAAAAGACTGTCTTTATTTAGATTTTAATTTTTTCAAAGTATGTTAAGTGAGTTTAAGAAAGTATTTTATTTACATTTTTCCTGAGATGTGCTTTTATTTTCAACTGAAAACGTCAAGAGACACATTGTTGAAGTTAGTGAAAAATGCACCTTCATTAAAGAGAATATTGGCAAAACTGGTTGTCATCTATGTTGAGGCAGTGTTGAGATGGCACAGGAAGCCAGTAGTAAGTAACTAGATTACTTTTTAATTGACTAATCAGCAATCAGTAGTCGGATTACTTTTTCAAAGTAACTGTGGTAACACTGGACATGAAGTCTCTCGTGTGTCCTCTGCACCTCAGACACTGGAGGAAAACCTCAGCAGGATTCTCTGGGGCTGAGACGTCACTGCGGAGCCGGAGGCTGGTTTCCCCTCAGAACCAGCACAGAGAGTCAGAGAGGAAGTCTGTCTCTGAAACAAACGCTGAGGAGTACTGCTCTCCTGTGATTAAATACAATACAAATCAGCGTGAAATGATCTCAGACATGACAGAACATTGCAATTATTTGCATTCATTCATAAAGAAAATGGTGCGATTGAGAAATGAACGCCTTCACTGGCAGCAGATTAAAGATTAAAGTGTGTTTTGTGTTGTTTTCAGGCGCTGTGTTTGTTCCTTGAGGCAGAAACCCGACACGCTGCACCGGGCTGGTGGACTGGACTCTGTTCCGTCGGCGGTAAACACGGCGGCTTTGTGAGCGCTCTGTCGACTCCCGGAGTCGTGTTCAGGTGTGTGTGTGACGCAGAGGCGCGGTCGTGGCGTGACTCGGCGAGCACCGGTCGCTCGCCGCTACTGAAGTGAAAAGAAGCCGAGGACGGCTGGGAAGAGAACCGGATCGGAGTGGGCCCTGACCCCGGACCCTGGACCCCGGAGGGCGGGGCCAGCCGGGGCCACCTCAGGCCGGGTTTGGTGAAGAGTCACGCCACAGTGCTGGCAGGGCATGATGGGAACGGGACGGCTGGAAGCCCGACTGGCACATGCACGAACACGAGAGTGTGTGTAGCGGCGGGGAGCGGCGGGGAGCGGCGGGGAGCGGCGGAGCGGCCTCACAGCAGAACTACCAGCCAGAAAAGATTAGCGTCCCGCAGCTCCCGGAACAGAACGGCTTTGTTTTGGAGGGTAATGAGCCGGCCGGCACGCCGCACACCGCCGACACTCTGATCAGCGGACGAGCCGAGCCGTGTCCCACAGCCAGCGTCCCTCAGGGTCACAGCCTGTCTCGGGACCCGGACCGGCACAGGCCTCCGGAGGACCGGCTCTGCTCAGGAGCTTCCCCAGAGAGCAAAGTCGCCGTGACCTTGTTGACCTTGGAAGCTCCTTCAGCTTTCTGTTTCTCCGGAGGAAAAACCTTTCCACGCAATTCAAGAAAAACTCGCTCTCCAGAAATGACAGAAAAGTGTCCACAAGAGGAAAATGCTCTGCTGCGGACCTTACCTTTGATTCGACTTGCTTGGAGGGTGAACAGACACAAAGTGAGGAACAGTCCTGACTTCAAAAGCATGATGGGTAATTTATCTGTTCCTCTGGCGCGGAGTTGTCATTTGTAAAGACACGGCTGTAAACAATCCAGAATCTCTTTATCTCAAGTCCATTAGCGGAGTGTGCCGGGTCCTGCTCGGGTGTCGCTGAGCCGTCAGCCTCAGAGGGGGGACGGAGTCCGGCTGCTCCCTGGACCCGGGTCCCGCAGGTCCTGGAGGTCCTGGCGGTCCTGGAAGCTGCTGCTCCTCCTCACATGCAGGGTGGATGAGCGGAGGGGGCGGAGGGCAGGAGCGGCCCCGAGTCCGAGTCTCCGTCCACACCGTCAGTGTGACAACAGTGACCAGGTTAAGAGAGCAGTCTAATCTCTTTACCTTCTTCTTGCTGCTGGTAATCCGCGGGGCCCACGTGGCCGCCGGGACTCATCCTGTTAGTCCCCTTCTGGACCCTCAGCTGTCGCGTCACACAACCTGGACGTCTGCCAGCCAGCCGGGACCCCAGAACCACTTGGTCCCTGACACCGAGCCTCTTTGTGCGCCGTCAGCCTGGTTTCCTGTCCCGGCCTGGAGGTCGAGTGCGGTCAGGGTCTCGGCGCAAACCGTGAGACCAGGAAACTCAAACTGTCCGACATGGAGGAGGGGTGTCCGTGTCCACGTCTCCTGTCTGAATGAACTGCTGAATGAGTGAATCTGATGAACGTCCACCCCCGTCCAGACGGCCGGACTCTGCAGGCAGGAGGAGTGTTGGTCCGGTCTGGACTGCCGTGGCCTCTGCTGGTCTGGAGCGTGGTGGGGGGACGGCCCTCCTGCTCAGTCTCCTCCCTCCTGGTTTTCCTGTGGAGAGGATTAGCTGCCCCTGTTTTCTGCTGTAAATAAGCTCTTTGGACATATTGGTAATCCATCCTGCTGATTTCCTCCCAACAGTCTGGAGTAACGATGTCTGCTTCTGACAGCGTCCATTCAGGACGGAACACGGTGGGGGTCCTGAGGGGGTGGGAGGACTGGACTCTGGACCCCCTACCATGAGACCTGAGGACTGGACTCTGGACCCCCTACCATGAGACCTGAGGACTGGACTGGATCTGGAATGTCAGCTGCTCGGTGTTCTGCAGTCCTTCCACACACAGATGACAGAGTGTGTCCTCTGAGTGTTTCCAGGTTGGCAGGAGGTGTGAAGGTCCTGACAGGTGTTGACGGAGCCGCGGCTCGGCCAGAGGGTGAGAACTCACACCCCGCTGAGACGAGTGTGAACGAGGTCCCCAGCTCACTCTGACTCACACCAACATGGCCGTCAACGGAACCTGCTGGCTTCTCTGTGGAGCTATCCAACCTGAACAGGATCCATGACCCGGACCCTGCAGGGTTACAGCCAGGGGTCACTTCCCAGGGGTCACACAAGAAAGGACACACAGCAGCTCTGCAGCAAACTGAGGACCTGATGTTGAACCAGAGCAGCATCCGTGTCATTAGAGCAGAAACCGTCTGATGCAGCAGAGTGAAACGCCCGGTTCTGGTTCTGGTTCTGGTTCTGGTTCCTGAGCCCCTCGGATTTTTCCTCCCAGAGGAACCAGCCTCAGCCTGAGTCCAGCAGGATGTCACTCAGACACGTTTGACCTTCTCGCCGGCCGCTGCCTGGGATCGCTGTCTGATTAGAGGGGTCACGTTGAATTATGCGACCCGGGGAAAGTGGTGGCGGCCATCTGTCAGACGGGGTTATTTCATTAGGGTGGAGCTGCTGGCGGAGCTTGCGGGCGGAGCGTGACACGGCGAGCGCCCTTTCTGCCCGGACAGCCGTCACTCTGCGACGTGCCGCCGGAATCGCTCTGACACGTTTACGTTCTCTCTCCGTTTGGCTTTAACGCTCCTAACAAGCTCCTTTTTTTAACCAAACACTTCATTTGATCCAGTTTAATCCGGTTCAGGGTCTCTGTCCCGATCTGCTTCAGCTGTATTTATCCAGCACCGAGAGAAAGCATGAGCGTGTGCCCCACCAGAAAGGTAGAAGCTGTCTTATTTCATCTCCAGCTCGGCGCATGTGGAAAATGCATCATAAAATGTTCTAATTCTGACTTTAATCCAGCAGACACGTCTCCAGGAGGGCCAGATTGGAGCAGATTATCTCAGAATGTTTGACAGGCGGAGTCTCTAACTGAACGTGAGGAGCTGGCGTTCGGGTAATAACCCCTGCCTTGAAACGCTCTCAGTCTGTAAGCTTTCAGACCTTCTCCAGTGGATTTAACCGATCTTCGCGGAGCTTCTTCCTCTCACCGGTGTCTCTGGGAACGCAGACTCTGAGGAAATGTGTGTGCTGTGTTTTAATCCCCACATTGCTCTGACCCACAGTAATCTGATTCCTTCGCGGTGGGCTCCCCTCCCTGGCGAGGCGGAGCTTGGTGTCCACTCCGTGCGTCGGAGCGCCTCCGGCTGCCGGGCTAATCTTAGCGCCGTGTTCGTGGTAACACCCCTGTTTGGGAAAATCCACTCTGGGCTGATTATCAGCGTGATCCACTGGAGGAGACCTGCAGCAGGGCGCCAGCATCAACCCGCTGACCTGCTCCTCCGGGACTCCCATCGCCACCCCGGCGGCGTGCAACCTGCGGCTCCCGGCCCACATCTGGCCCCCTGGAGCTGGCACGAAACAATGCACAGTTTATCTGCTTTTCGTTTTATTTACTCACCAGAGTCATTTTCAAAATGTTAAAGTCACTAGAATTTCTAAAAGATCAAATAAAGTTTAGAAAGTGACTTTAAAAAAGCAAAGCTGCTTATCAAAAGATAAACTGTTCTTCCTGCTGTGACCAAAAGACTGGAGAACTCCTCCATGTAAACTGTGTGTTCTGTGTTTTGGTTCATTTCATCTTTTCTGACTTTCTATTAGTCACTGTTAAAACTTGAGATTAATATTTAAAACTGCTCATTTAGTCTTATGTGATATTCAACTTTCTATTTAACCAGCATGGAGCATCGCTTCAAGGAATTTCCCTCGGGGAATACTTCAGTAGTTCTATTCTATTCTTTTCTAAAAATGCCAAAAAAAAGATGCTGAAAAAGGAGAATGAAACTGCTGGAATACTAGAAGCAACACAAGATAAGTTTATTCCACCATTCGTTCACAAGGAAATTTAAAGTGCTTCACAAAGAGAAAGAAGCACATAAAATTACATTAAAATCATATCGACAAAACAGGGCATCATGAAAAAGAGCGATGAAAAGAAAAAAGAGTTGAAAGAGGTGAACTTTGGGTGTAAAGGCAGCAGAATGACTTCAGACTGAAGCTGCAGGGTTTCGAAGAACACTCGGTGAACGCTGAAGATCGCCTGTACTCAGGTATAAACACACCTGAAGCAGCAGACCCGAGGGAGGCTTCTCAGACAGAAATCGTTCTGTATTGACTTGACCGGTTGGAGAAGTGAAAACTGCAGAGAACTGCTGAATGTGAAATGTGACGGACGGCTCACCTGTCCGGCTTCCACGGATCAGGAGGGATTATACCCGTTTATGAAGCATGTTGAGGAGCTGCTCACTCCTCTTCATTCAGCCCCTCTGGCCTCCGATGCTCAGATTCCACAAACATGTGAGAGAATCACGTGCTGGACAGGTCCACATGTCCTCCGTCCCGGCGATACTCTGATTACAGTGTGTGGTTCGATCCTGCAGGTCCTCAGGCTGGAGCAGCTCCCTTCTGAGGAGCCCATGCAGGTCTGTGCCGTCCACTTGCTGTGGGAACACTGGAGCTCCAGATGTGGTGCACTGGGACCAGTGCCGCTCCAGATGTGGTGCACTGGGACCAGTGCCGCTCCAGATGTGGTGCACTGGGACCAGTGCCGCTCCAGATGTGGTGCACTGGGACCAGTGCCGCTCCAGATGTGGTGCACTGGGACCAGTGCCGCTCCAGATGTGGTGCACTGGGACCAGTGCCGCTCCAGATGTGGTGCTCGGGTCCATGCAGCTCCTGCTGATCCACCGGAGCTCAGCTTCCCTCCACAGTGTCTCTGACAGCCATAATTCATTCTTCATTTATTGAAACAGTTCAAGATTATTTAAAATCCCACCCCGTGAGTCACTGGGAAAGAATAAAGCTCCACTGTGCATAAAATATACTTTTAAATGACATTCATTCAATTCTCTTCATGTTCTTCCTGAATTACCTTCTTAACATTCAGCGATACCTCTTGAAGGAAGGCCCTGTGTTGAATGTGGAGCGACGCATTAACCACCTCACATCTCATTCACAGACGGCTTTACTTTCACCCCTCAAACCATTAATTCATCCATCCAGTGAATTAAGTTCCAGTATAATCAGTTTGACCTCTCGGGTGTGCTGATCACAGAATGCATGATTTCCAGACTGTGAGGGTTTTAGAAGAACAACTGGCTCATTAGGAAGGTTCAACAGCTCCAGGTAGATGAAACAGACTCTGATTCGCTCTGCATCCTGAGAGGCCATCCTCAAGTTCTCACAAAGTCCAACTCCTCCTGCAGGGAGAGCAGAACAGGAGTCAACAATCCAGGGGGTCTACAAACCAAAGGCTCTATGAACCAAAGGGTCTACGAACCAAAGGGTCTACGAACCAAAGGCTCTATGAACCAAAGGGTCTACGAACCAAAGGGTCTACGAACCAAAGGGTCTACGAACCACAGGAGTCTATGAACTAAAGGGTCTACGAACCAAAGGGTCTACGAACCAAAGGAGTCTATGAACCAAAGGGGTCAGCAAAGGACATGGCCCCCTATGTGCAGCTGTCCAGTGGTCATCCTGATCCTGATCCAGGAAACCAGGTGTGAGTCCAGACCCGTGCTGCTCAGCTGGTCTCTCTGGAGCTTGGACTAGGTGGTGTCAGTGGAAAGTCTCCACCTCTGAGTCAAACCGGTTCTGAGTGTCCTGAGTCTGGATCTGGAGGGGATCAGGTCTGACCTACCCTCTGCCTCTCAGATGAGGGCACTCCAGGTTTTGACTGGATAATAATAATGATAATAATAATAATAATAATAATAATAATAATAATAATAAAAATAATAAAACTAGACCCTCCAGAAAAACGCGATTATGCGATCGCATGAATTCACGCATAAATCACCCTTTTGCCGCTGATCATGCAGGGGCCACATATTTTCCAAAAGGGCGCATAATTCCCGCAATAATCTCACATTTACCGCAAAAAAAAAAAAAGAGAAATGGACTCTATGCACAACTCAACCACTTCCTGAACTTCAGGAGGCTCCTTGTTTCCTGTCTTTCATGATAGGACGAGCTGATTAATGCAGGTGTGTCTGACCATCACTGTTGTGGTGACAGAGGTCAGGACACCTGGATTAATCAGCTCGTCCTATCATGAAAGACAGGAAACAAGGAGCCTCCTGAAGTTCAGGAAGTGGTTGAGTTGTGCATAGAGTCCATGGTCTGCTTGAAGCGCCGTGATGTTCAATGAACGAGTCGTTCGTTTGAACACGTTCTTTTAGGTGAATGATGAGAGCCGGTTCACAGCTGTCTGAGAGCCGTTCCTTTGTGCAAACTGCCCACGCTTCCTTCACGTGTCTCCTGAGTGTCTCCTGAGTGTCTCCTGAGTGTCTCCTGAGTGTCTCCTGAGTCCAGCTGTCTCCGCTGCCTTCATGTGAATGACGGAGTTTCAGTTTTCTGCCGCTCGCTCCAGTCACCTGAACGCAGCAGCTAGCTAGCGGAGGAGAAGTGTCCAGAACCCGGAGCGGAGCCGGTGTTTTGGAGAACTGATTCCCTATTAACTGGCGACTGGGTTTCTTTCACGTCCCTTGTTGCTGATAGATGTTAAAAACCAGACAAAAAGCCGTTCAGACCTTTAATGAGTCTGATTTCAACATCTACTGCTACTAGCAGCAGCAGGAAGTGCTAAAGGAAGTCAGTCACCAGGTAACAAGGAAACCAGTTCATTTGAAACAGCGTATGGATGTCTTTCTCACACACACACACACACAATTGTTAAAACCTGTGATAAAGTGTGTGTGTGTGTGTGTGTGTGTGTGTGTGTGTGTGTGTGTGTGTGTGTGTGTGTTCCATTGATGAGCATTGGTGAGTAACAATTTAAGATAAATAACGAACTAATATAAAATCAATGTGATTTAGTGGTGTGTGTGTGTGTGTGTGTGTGTGTGTGTGTGCGAGAGAGAGAGAGTGTGGGTAACCTACATATCTGGCATCTTTTCGCATATTTCACAGCAGACTTCACAACTGTCCACAATTTTACTGCATAAAATGGCATAAAACCCCACATATTCATTTGCATAATCAAGCATTTTAGCTCGCATAATCTGGGATTTAAGTACGCATAATCAAGAATTTTTGCTCGCATTTTTCTGGAGGGTCTAAAAAACAACAACAATAATAATAATAATAATAATAATAATAATAATAATAATATGAGCATAAACTAAACCAAAGCGAGTCCCTGTCAGTCAAAGTTTGGTAGTTTTATAGATTTCAAAGTTCTGCAGCTGGACTGAGATTTGACAGGAAAATCTGGCTCAGAAAAGGTCAGTTTGTTTCCCATCCCAGAGTCTGTGGCGGCTAAATGAAGGTCCCACTTCCTGCTCGGAGCGCTGCCCTTTCAGGAACGCCACGGCGCAGAGTGGAGCGCTGCTGGAGGATGTTTAAGGTTAATACGAGCTCATTCCAGGTAAACAATGCCTAATTCTGCCTCTAAATACCAGCCCTGTCTGAAAGTGTCTGGCCGGAGCAGAAAGTGGAGTTTGAAGGCTGGTCTGAGGAGGAAGCAGCTGATCAGACTGACAGGAAGCTGGAGGGTCTGGAGCCCAGGGCAGAACGGAGAGGCTGGTGCAGCTCGTGTCACAGGCTTCATGCTAATGGCTTCAGTGACATTTTCTGTTGTTATTGGCTGTGAAAATGGAAACCTCTAAACACGCTGGTGGAGTTTCCATCTCCACACACCTTCTCATGCCTAATACCAAAAGGTTAATAGCAATATGTAAATGGAAGCAGAAGTGAGGGAAGCGCTCATTTAAACAGAAATGCAGCTGCTGGTGTTTTAATCCAGCAGAACGATGAAAACCAGTGAAAAAGGATTACTTTTATTAAGAGAATCAAAATATCAACATTTATGAGCAGACAGATTTGTTCTTCCTCTTCTTCTTGTGTGTGAGCAGACGTGGCTGGAGGAGAGTCGAGTCGCTTTACCACATGACGCCTGGTGGTCATGTGACCTCACTTCTAATGAAATATATCGTATAATGACGAACACAGACCAGGCTGAACGTGGTTTAAGAAATAAAAACTGTTAAATGTCAAAATGCCATTCTCACTGGCTGTACATAAAGATGGGCGGAGCTAATGGAAATGTGATTGGTCCAGCCTGTCACATGACCACATGACGTGGACAGAGGAGGAGCTGTGATTGGCTGATTCAAAATCATTTCAAATCAAATCAGCAGATGACTGGTGTGAAAACGGGAGCCTGCTGAAGAAGAACCTGGTGACAGAGACCAGAACCTGTTCTGGAACCATCATCGCCCCCTGCTGGAACTTCCCCAGAATTACTGGTCGACTCACCAACGCTGTCGGCTGCGATCAGCTTCGTCTTCGTCTTCCAGTCTGCACAGAGCAAACTAGCGACTAAAGAGCGGGGCGAAGAGCGCCGCGAGGTGCTCCACAGGCTCGCGGGGCGCGCTCAGGCGGCTGGCTCTGGAGAACACGGAGAGGGAATCATGCCGTACAGACTTCTCCGAGCCAGAGGAGTCGCGGCAGCTCAGCAGATCCCCGCCAGCTTCGGCCCAGTCTGTGAAGGAGGCGGGAACGGCAGCGAAGTCGGCGCTGGTCTCGTCGGTAGCGGAAGTCGGTGAGACGGCGCCCATAAACACCGCTCGCCGCTTGAATTCCTCGAGCGGGAGAGCGAGGCAGGCAGAGCAGGAAGCCCGCTGGCGCTGATGTTGCCAGCCCAGGCAGGTTAAGCACCGCTCGTGGTGGTCTTGCTTGAGGAGCAGAGTGCCGCAGCCGCGGCAGGTGTAAGGCCCGACGCCGGATGGCGACAGTTCTCGGGCTGGCTTGTAAATGGTCTTCTATTGATTCTTGAGTCTTGCGTCTTGAGGAGCTTCTAAGATCAGTGTCGAGGCTGAGAAAGAAGAAGGATGTTGTGCGCACTCGAGCTGCTTATGTTCCCTTGGTTAGGGGCAGGGCAGTGTGCCAGCGCACGAGCGGGATTGGGGCACAAGCTTTTTTGTTCTCAGCGTCTGGCTGGCGCCAGGGAGAGTGGGAATAGCGAAGCCCGTAGGTGGGCTAAGCACCACACGAAGTAGAACTTCCTTTTCTTCTGCGATTTAACAAGAAGGTCGACACCAGTCTCCAGGCTTCAAACAGCAGTGTGCTCAATGTCCTGGAAAAGATTTGCACAATCTCTGATGCTATCTCGTGAGATTTAAAGATGCTTTATTGTGTATTTGAACATAAGTTGACGGCCCAGCCAGTTTCTCTTCTTGTTTCCGGGCTGTATGCTCAGTTAATATTACTCGCACTGATAACTTATTTTACAGTCACACCTGAGAGTAAAATAAATCTGATTAAAGTCTTTCAAAATCAAAGAGATATATCTCAAAATGTATAACTATTCCGAATTCCATACACCACAAAGTATATTTCCATAAGTCACAATGCACAACGTAAAATGCAACACAAATGCCTCTTTTTTTAGTTTTACTGCAGGATTCACAAATATGTCGGTTAATAAGGTGTGATAACTCAGAACCTTCCCAGGTCGATGACGTTAGGGACGTAAAACGAGCAGCAGGACTTCCGCATCCGGCCATGGTAGCGTAAGCAGTGTCAGCCTCACGCTCCGCAAAAAACTCTGCAAATTTCGATTTTAGACAAGGCAATCGCCAAGGATTGGAATTAAGAACATCGCCTTAACCTCAGACAACAAAACACGCCGCTCTTTGGGCATCGAAAATGTCACGAAAGAAAGATAACGCGAAACTAGCGAGTGGAAAGACGGGACTCGCCGAAGCTTCGGAGTCAATTGACGCCAGCCCCCCGAGAGAGAAGCGTGGCGTAGGCAGCCAAGAGGTGCTGGACGCAATCGCTAATTTGCGCACTGAGCTAACTGAGATGAAAACGGATATATGCAACACTCTCCGAGGAGAAATTTCAGCATTGAGAGCTGAAAATGATGCATCCATCGCCGCTCTGGAAAGACAGCTTGTCACCCAGCACGAGAAACTGAAGCACATTGCGGACTCAACTACTACCACTTCCAACTCCATGGCTGAGCTAGAAGGTAAAGTCAAGCTTCTTACAAGCCAAGTTGATCAGCTAACGGAGAAGTGTGTGGATTTAGAGGGACGCTCTAAGAGAATGAATATCCAAATTGCTGGAGTAAAAGAAGGGACAAGACACGTCATAGCCAGGATCCACCAGAGCCGCACTCTGGACGAGATATTGCGGAAGATTACATCCAAAAGGAACCTGACGTTTGGTGGAGACCGCATTCAGATATTCCGAGATCTCCCTCAGGCTGTGGTGAAACGCCGTGCTGCTTTTACCCCCGCCAGAAACCTGCTGCGCGATAAACCCGGAGTGAGATTTGGTTTGCTATACCCCGCCAAGCTCAGAGTGACCCACAACGACACAGAGAGGGTGTTTACGGATCCCAATGCTGCTCATCGCTACGCGCTGGAACATTTTGGACGCTAAACTGAAAAGGGGCATGATGCTGAGTGAATAGCCCTAGTGAAAGATCTATCAACATCGTGTTGTAATTGCCAACTGCTTGGACATCGTTAAGGTACTGTACATATTGTGTTATTAATGCTCTTGGCAATTTAAACTCCATGGACATAATCGGATTCCAAGTTCTTGCTTTGTCTTCTATTTCGAGTGCATCTGCGGGGCAACTCTTATTATTAGGAAGTTAGAGATGAAACATTGTACTTTTTTTAGCTTTCCCTTACATGGGAAGCCATGTTCACTTGTTCAGTTTTTTCTATGTTTTGCTTTGGCTGAGGTTATGGGAAGGGAGGGTGACTGCACAAACGTATTGATGACAAGTAATCTCCGGCAATGTCCACATCAACTCAGTCAAATTCAAGTTTAAATGCCAGAAAGGGAAATGTGACCTTTTGTACCTGGAATGTTAAAGGGGTGAATGAGCCAATTAAAAGGGGAAAGGTACTATCACATCTAAAAAACATTAAAGCAGATGTCCTCTTTTTACAAGAGACACACTTAAAAAATGACGCTCACAATAAACTCAGATGTAGATGGATTAACCAAATCTATCACTCTACATTTTCAACTAAAGCCAGAGGGGTGGCAGTGCTGATTAAAAATGGAGTGCCCTTTAGACAAACATCAACACTAGCAGACAAGAATGGGAGATATGTTTTGGTTACTGGAGAACTACATGGTAGCCCAATTATTTTACTAAACATATACGGTCCTAACTTTGATGATTCTGAATTCTATAGGAAAGTCCTCAGTTTAGCTAATGTAGTCACAGGAGGGGACTTTAATTTAGTCTTAGACCCGTACCTAGATAAATCCCTCTGTAAGAAAACAACGTATTGTAAATCAAGCAACTTCATCAAAACTTATTTGAAAAATTCTAACATGTGTGATGTATGGCGGACTCTAAATCCTACAGGGAGAGAATATTCTTTTCACTCACAGGTGCATAATGTGTACACAAGAATTGATTATTTTATGGTAGATGGGAAAATGCTTCCTAATGTATGTGGTGCCAAATACCATAATATAATTATATCTGACCATTGTCCAGTTACATTTTCAATTCAGACCTGCAACCTAACAATATCGGAGAGAAACTGGAGATTTGACACTCATCTGTTAAATAATACTAAATTTCAACAGTACTTAAATTCCCAAACAACCTTATTTTTTGTTACAAATGATCAGAGTAATATTTCGCCGGGTTTGCTGTGGGAGACCTATAAAGCATATATAAGAGGGTGTGTAATATCATTTCAATCTTCACAAAGGAAACAAAATAAAGCTGAACAAACAAAACTAGAGAAGCAAATAGAAGAGCTAGAGGCAGAAAATGCAAAATTACCCTCAAATAATAAATATAATAGTATATGTGCTTTAAAATACAAACTCAATCAAATTTTATCTAATAATGTGAATAGAGCTTTTGCTTACATGAAACAAAAATACTTTGAGTTTGGAGATAAACCACAGACGCTTTTAGCAAGACAATTAAAAAAACTGGAGAGTGATAGGGCAATTTACAAAATTAGATCTACTGATGGGACAATTTTGACATCACACAAAGAAATAAATAATAAATTTAAACATTTTTATGAATCACTGTATACATCCTGTTCAACTGCTAACCATGAAGAGATGCAAATGTTCCTAGACAAATGTGATTTGCCAAATTTGAATATAGAAGACCGTAAAATACTAAATGCTAAGATTACTAGTGAAGAAATTAATAAAGCTATTGGCTCATTAAAAAATGGAAAGAGTCCAGGCCCAGATGGGTTTGGTAACCAATTCTATAAATTCCTGAAAGGTAAGCTGACATCATACCTATTAAAAATGTATAATCAAGCATGTGAGGACAAGAATTTACCCCCAACACTCAATGAAGCAGTCATCACCGTACTTCCTAAAAAAGGCAAAGACTTGGAACAGGTAGTTTCTTACCGCCCAATTTTTTTATTAAATTCTGATCAAAAGATTCTAGCTAAAATATTAACCATAAGGCTCAGCACTGTGATGAGTAAGCTAGTACACTCAGATCAAACAGAGTTTGTCCTGGATAGGAGCTCTCTGAATAACTTAAGGCGTCTGTTTAATATTATTTATTCACCTAATATTCCACAGGATTTTGCAATACTCAGCTTGGATGCAGAAAAGGCATTCGACCAAGTTGAATGGCCATACCTTTTTGCAGTTCTAGAGAAGTTCCAGTTGGGCGAAGACTTCATTTCTTGGATAAAATTATTGTATAAAAACCCCACAGCCAGAATCCTCACAAATAAAAATATGTCAACACAGTTTAAGCTTGGTAGAGGCACAAGGCAGGGGTGTGTACTTAGGCCCTTGTTGTTCTCACTGGCGTTAGAACCTTTAGCAGAGACCATTCGAAAGAGCCCTGTTATACATGGGTACAACACAGTATACACGGCGAATAAAATCTCACTTTATGCTGATGACATCTTACTGTATGTATCGCAACCTCAAACATCTATTCCAGCTATTCTCTCTGTTATTGATGACTTTGGTACTTTTGCAGGATATAAGATTAATTGGGGAAAAAGCGAAATAATGCCTGTAAAATTGGGAAATTCAGACTGGCTCGCAAGTCATCCCTTTAAAGTGACCGTTGAAAAGTTTACATATTTGGGAATTACAATAACAAAATATACCTCTCTTCTAAAAGTAAACTTCGATCTACTGTTAGAGAAGCTTAAAAAAAATATTCAGTTTTGGAAGACGCTCCCAATTTCGTTAGTAGGTCGAATAAACACAATAAAGATGGTATTTCTCCCACAATACTTATATCTGCTTCAAAATTTACCAATTTATCTAACAAAGTCTTTCTTCAAAAAGTTAGATGCCATTATTTTACCATTCATATGGAACTGCAAGTCCCATAGAATCAAAAAGGAACATCTTACCAAGCATAAATCACTGGGAGGACTGTCACTACCTAACTTTATGTATTACTATTGGGCTACAAATATAAAAAACATCTCAATTTTACTTGATGAATCAGCATTGCTTCCCAAAGGACTGCAAATGGAGCGGGACGACTGCCTTCCCTACTCCATCGGGGCCATTTTGTTATCACCTACGCCTATAGCCAGTGTGCTTTATAACAATAACCCCATAATTCACAGTAATATTAGGATTTTCAAACAAATTATAAATCATTTCAAACTCAAACCACTTTCTTTAAACATACCCATCTCATCAAATCCCTCTTTTCACCCTTCTTGTGTAGATGGGGCTTTTAACTGATGGAGAGAATCAGGCTTATACTTTGTGAAAGACTTGTATCTGAACAACACCTTTATGACATTTCAACAGATACAAGAGAGGTTTGGGTTACCAAGCTCTCATTTTTTCCGATATCTTCAAATTCGAAATTATGTCCGTTCCCACTTGCCACAATTTCAGAGAATTGAAACTGACTTCATGGACAAATGTCTGAGTGAATGTTCTGGTTCAGAACAGAACATCTCGTATTTTTACAATTCATTACAAGAGACAAGCAACCCATCTACTGCGCATATAAAAACAGAATGGGAAAAGGAGCTTGGTTACCCCTTACCTGATGATATCTGGCAGCAGGCTTTACGTAAAATAGGTGCCACCTCCATAAACGCCCGTCATTGCTTAATCCAGTATAAAATTCTACATAGATTACATTACTCAGGGCAGAAAATTCATAAGGTTTACCCAGACAGCTCTCCTATGTGTGAAAAATGTCTAGTAGAACGAGGCACCTTATTACTCAGTTATGTACTTTGCCCTAAACTCCAGAGTTTTTGGACGGAGATTTTTAACTTCTTGTCCAAAGTTCTGAAAATAAAACTGGTGCCAAATACTACTCTAATTGTTTTTGGAGTATTTAAGGAAATTGAAAATTTAGATTCTGCCCAACGTTGTCTAATTACACATGCTATAATTATTGCAAAGAAACTTATCCTTCAATTCTGGAAAAGCAAAGATACCCCTTCTCTAAACACGTGGGTCACAGAGCTTACTGCCACTCTTCATTTAGAAAAAATAAGATATACTATGCATGATAATTTGATTGATTTTGAAAAAATTTGGCAACCACTGATCTCCTATCTTGGAGACATGTGAACGTGCAGTCAACTCGGGGGGGGGGGGGGGTGTTTGTTCTGTTTTTTGTCTACCCTCAGCCTTTCTTTGTTTTCTTATGTGCAAAAAAAAAAAAAAAACTAAGCACAGCACAATGTTACATTACTAAGAATGCATTGACCTTGAATGTTAGCTCTGAGGACAACTTCATTGCATTTTTTATTTAATCTGTTGACAGTGATAGAATCTGTACATCTGACTGTGCTTTCAGTAAAAATATTTGAAACAAAACGAGCGGCAGGTTTTAGCTGTGACATGAGAAAGCCCTGCTGTGAAAGTGGCACTGCTATGGCTTCATTTGGACTTAACACAAAGCAGAGCGCGAGCAAGCGAGAGAGAGTGAGTACCCATGAACACACAGCCTGGGGTCAAACTGAGTCTCATTAGGGGCACAATGGGAGGAGGTAGTACAGGCACAAGGCCCTGTGGAAGAGTGCATTTTAATGAAAGCCCAAATGCTGTGGGGTCCATGTGGTCCAGGGTGACAAGCTGTGGACTCATTAGACTGTTGAAACAGCACAGTGTGTAGCGGGGAGTGTGCAGTGTGTTTCCAGCGTGTGTTCGGGTGTATCGACAGAGCGGTGACTCTCAGAGTCGTGACCCTGACCTGAGTTTGGCATCAGCACGACTCTGAACGCCTCACTGGAGACATTTGAAGAAACGGCGTAGCATTAGCACGTCTGGAGCTGCTGCTGCTCTGATCATGAGGAGTTTCTGTCCTCTGCAGACAGTTCAGCCACTCAGAGGCTGATTCACTGAGATAAACACGTTTAAGAAACC
This sequence comes from Salarias fasciatus, assembly GCF_902148845.1. Taxonomy (NCBI): domain Eukaryota; kingdom Metazoa; phylum Chordata; class Actinopteri; order Blenniiformes; family Blenniidae; genus Salarias; species Salarias fasciatus. Next base: position 1,580,392 of record NC_043763.1, on the reverse strand, counting down.
GGTCATGATTTAATTCCATATAAATATTCACTAAATAGGTTCAATACGTACAGTTGTTGCTTTGTTGTTTCTTTTTTCCATGTATTTCCATGGAGATGGACCGTGGAGCCGCAGAGACCCCCTGCTGGTTCTCAGCCGCCGGCCCGCCGGGAAACGGTCCAGGAGGAACCGCCGGTCCGGAGGCTCCTGGAGAGCGAGGGGCCCCTGGTGAACACGTTTAGGCAGAGCAGCTGCTGGTGAAATGTGGTGGTTGTGGTCACACCGGCCCAGCAGGGGGCGGAGCTCCTCCCAGCTGAGTCCTGAGCTGGACGAGGACAGCCTGGCAGGAGACGGGACGCTGAAAGACCTTCTGCTGTCAGTGGAGCACACCGAGTCTCGTTCCCTCCCGACTCTGAAAAACCTGTTGAGACACTTTGACATGTGGCGGCCATCTTGGATTCCACCCAGAATAGTCACTTTTTTACAAAACTGACTTCAAAACCCGAAAAGATTTGAATTCAGCCCCCTAGATTAGATGGTCCAAGTCCAACAGAGGAAGGCGGGGCCACACTCCCCCTCCTGCTCCGCTGATAGACCAGACTTTAAAGCTGCATTAAGGAGTTTGCACATTTTATGCGAAACACCGACCCCTGCAGGCCTTGGGTGTAACTGCAGCTTAGTAAAACGCTCGTGCCTGTGGCTTGTGTCCATGTGCACGGAAGAGGGGAACTCCTTCCTCGCTCTTTCAGCAGCGCTGCAGTAGCCTTTAGTTTCTTCTGCCTGGTGGGTCTGTGTGGAGCTGTGGCCGTGCTGGAAGCCGGTCTTTTCTTACTCTCTGGAAGCTCCATCCTCAGTACTGTTGGGTTGCTGCTCGTTAAGCATCTGGCGGAGTAATGGCGGACAAAACGAAACCTAACTAAATCAGACCAGCCGGAGGCGCATTACGTCACAGCCTCTCAAATTCTCCCCCAAAAAATTCTGGTGCCGGACCGGTGTCGTACCGAAAAATGACGCCCCCGACGGGAACGCACATCCACGTGTTTCTGTACGTCTCCACTGCTTGCATACGCTGTGCGGATGTTTCATAAAGTATTCTTTATGAATATTTCTAAGAGTAAATTTTTAGAAATTACACACAGAAATCATCATATCAACAGACATCCCTCAGTTACGTCCCCTCATGAGGGATGACACTGACCAAAATCACTGCACATGCAGAGCCTGATCTCTGCTTTCAGTCCTGCAAATTCTGTGAATATCACCCTGGCCTCCCTTAAAGTGGTCAGTGTCACTCCCCACATCATTCAGCTGCCGAAAAGTGACTGCGCCCTGTAACTGAGGAATGTCTGTTGATATACGGTAATGATTTCTGTGTGTAATTTGTAGAAACATACTCTTAGAAATATTCATAAAGAATACTTTATGAAACATTCGCACATGGTATGCGAGCAGAGGAGAAATACAGAAACACGTGGATGTGCGTTCCCGTCGGGGAAGTCATTTTTCGGCAGGCAGTCACTTTTCGGCACTGCAACTTTCAAGTGACAGTTTAGCCTGTTAGAGGTTCTGGTAATGAATATGTCAGGGCACATTGTACACATCATTAAAAATGTGGAACATATTTATGATGGAAAATAAGTATTTTTAAGGTTGTAGAACTCCTTAATGCACCTTTAAGGTTCTGGCGACGTCTGTCTCCTGCGCCGCTCCGACTGACAAGTCAGACTGAGTTATAATAATAATAATAATACATTTTATTTGTATAGTGCTTTTCAAGACACTCGAAGTCGCTTCACAATACAACAAGATAAATAAAACACAGCAGCATAAAATCAACAGAAGAAAAAAAAACATCAAACATCAGAAGCAGTGCTGAACAGGTGGAGTTGTGGTCATTTTTGCAGAGCGGGCATGAAAACAAAGGGCAATCTCTTCTGTTTTTTTCTTTTTTTTTAGCTGTGATATAAAATGTGCAACCTAAAGATGAAGGTTAAAATGCAATTTGCATTATTGATCAGTAATATTGATCGTGAGTCACATAATGCGGCCAAAACCTTCAAATGAAAAATGCATTTTAGTTTGATTTTTGGTCCATCTTGGCTTCCTTACTCCCTCGGTGCTGCGCTGGAAGAACAGTAGGTTCTGTATATGTTATATACATTATATATTTTTTCTTTTTTTATTCAATATTATTGTACATGTGTCTGTCCTAAATGTATATCTATTAATGTATGTCTGTTATTTGTCTTATTATCAATCTGTCTTGATTTAAATGTAAATGATATTTAATTTATATCTGCTAGTGTATATCTGTTTTTATTTAATTATATCTTTCTTACATTTATATGTAAATTATATCTAGTTCATATCTGTTAGTCTATATCTGTTATCTAATTATATCTGTCTTAAATTTATATTTAAATTACGGTTTGTCATTTAGTTTGTACCTGTTATTTAATTATATCTATCCTAAATTTGTAGTTAGTTTTTCTATGTATGGTTGGGAATTGTAAATTCTCACACTTCACATTTCTTTTCTATTTATATTTCTTTTCTCTGTGCTGCTTAACTTTTTTTTTTTTTTTTTGCAATTCAAATTGTATTGAGTTTTCATTTTTATGACAAATAAACAGAAAAAAAGGGTTTTGGAGGAAAAAGAAAAAAAGAAGAAAAAAGAAGAAAAAAAGAAAAAAAGGAGCAGGTCAGCAGGCGATCAAACACATCTCCACATAGCACACACACACCATGAAGGCATTCCATGATCCCGGGTACAGCGGGCATGCAGCACATCTCCATCAGACCAGGACTATCTTTACACCTCCTGGCTCTCCATATCCAACACAAATCTTCCAGAACTGTCCCATTGCTCATCCGTCACCTCAGCCTGACCGCCCAACCTCCCAACATCCTCTCGCATGCCGGTGCCTCCATCACCTGAGCTCTCCACACGTTCAACGCAGCGGCCTGGGGATCCTTCCAACACCTCACAATTATCCACATGTCACCAGGCCGTTTTCAAAATTCTAAAGGTATTTTTATTTATGTGGGGTACCAGTGTTGTGTCCCCGAGGAGACACAATCTTGGTGATCTTGGTTCAGCCAGTTACTAAAACAATTTAAAACAGATTCCCACAATGGGAGAATCTCTGAACATTCCCATACTGCATGGATAAATGTGCCACTTTCTCTTTCACATTTCCAGCATAAATCATTGTTGAGTAAGCCCATTCTATTAAGTCTTGAAGGGGTAAAGTAATATCTATTAATTATTTTATACTGAATAAATTTGCCTCTGGCCTCTCTTATGTATTCCTCAGTGTTGGAGATAATCCCCTCCATGTTTTTTCATCAATTTTACACGACAGATCTTTTTCCCATATCTTCTTAAGATTGTTACAGCCCTTACTATTTGTCCAAGGACACATCTCATACCGTTTTGATGCTTTGTGATGTATGTTAGGTAGCTGCATGCAGCACTCAATTGTATTTGTATCCGGATTAGCAGGAACAGACTCTTTGAGACAATGTCTAATTTGAAGGTACTTCCAAAATTGGTCTCTGCCTTCTAAATGAAAATTTTCTCTGAGTCCGTTAAATGAAAGAAAGCTACCATTTTCAAACAGATCCTCTATTATTCTGATACCTTTTCTCAACCATTGAGCCCAGTAGATAGTCTGCCTGTCTATTTTTATCTTTGGATTCCACCAGATAGGTGCATATTTTTGAGCATACTGAGAAATTTTACATCTCTTATGCACCTCCTGCCAAACCATTTTCGAATCTTTTCAAGCTCGGGTAGACGATGTTGTCCAACAGCACTTCTTGTCATCCTGAGTGAAATGCTCCTCCCCCCTGGGAGGAGTCAATACATTATGAGGACGGAAAAAGGTGCGGAAAAAATCTGACCACTGTAGCGGCCACAGGACAGTAAAAACTCCAACCAATCGTAAGGCGCGGACCGCTCTTCAGGAACCAATCAAATCCCTTCGCCGTTCTACCAGCCCCCTACATTTCAGTGGCGTGCACTGGCCCTGGTTCAGAGCGCGTTGCCAAGGCGCTCTCGGCTGGTGTGAAAAATAGAAGGAAGCGGAGCGGCGCTGCGCTGCTGTGCGCGTTGTGTGCGGCAGTCAGAAAGGTTCATAACATTGGAGGCCATCACAAACTTCCTCGTCCAGTGCGTTCGCTCCCAACGGGAGCTCCTCCAATGGGGTGGGAGCTGGGCGGAGCCTTGGGGAGATGCTACATTCATGCTACATGCTAGTTTTCCAAGCTCGCCGACCCGAGCTTTAAGATAGAGTTGATCATCTCGTTTTTCTCATTTTTAACCATTTGCCCGAGAACTTCGATAGGTTTAAACGGCGAGGTGAGTTCTGGCTCTAGAAGAACCCAGTCTAGATCAGCATCAGCTTCCTCCCAGTGGTGTGTAAGTTTGGATAACTCAAAAGCCACACTATAATGTTTGATGTCCGGTAATGATAACCCCCCGTTCTTCCATTCACGTAATTTATCGATACAGATCCGAGGTTTTTTCCCGTCCCAGAGAAATTCTTTAATTATTTTGTCAAATCTCATTAGAAGTTGCTTTGGAATGCATATGGGATTCATCCCTGTGAAATAATTTATTTGAGGCGCTACCACCATTTTTATCGTATTAACCTTACCCCATAGTGACAAGTGTAATTTTTTCCAATTATCCAAACTTACTTTGATTTTATCTAGTACTTTTTCCATATTACTTGTCATAATTACTTTTATATCTGGTGTAATTCTATCCCTAAATATTTCATCCCTGTTGGTGACCATTTAAATTTAAATGTGGATAGTTGATCATGTTACATCTGATTTATGCCAATTGATACTATAACCAGAGATCTTAGATAATGATTGAATCATTTCTCATAAAACTGGCAGAGAGGTGGCTGGATCTCGGCTCAGGATCAAAATGTCATCTGCATAAAGAAGTAATTTATGTTCCCTGCCACCTCCCCTAACTCCCTTCATTCTTGATGCAGTCCTGATCCTTGTAGCTAACGGTTCTAAGAAAAGAGTAAACAATAAAGGACTTAAACTACACCCTTGTCGAGTCGACCTAGTTACACTAAACATTAGTAAAGACCGCTGCCGTTGGATTTGAATATAAAACTTTGATCCATCAGCAGAAATTTTTACCAAATCCAAATTTTGAAAGAGTTATGAATGTGCTGCTTAACATTGCAATTTCACCCGTGGGTCAAATAAAGGACTTTCAATTCAATTCAGTTTAATTCAACATACCTCCACTGAGCAGGGAGTCTGATGGAAGCAGTTCCTCCACTGATTATCCGCCTTATTCTGAAAGAGCCATTTCACCCGCCAAAATAACAGTTTGGCCCAAAATGACTTCACCTCATTTCTTCAGTAAGAGCCAGTAAACCCAGTACCACTGGAATCTGAGACGGGCCTGGTTCTGCCTGCTGGGGAACTCTGCAGCCCTGGAAGCACATGTGACCCAGAGGCTTCTGGGAAGAGCTCTGTGCTGCTGGGGGTGCAACGCCAGGTTTACACCTGCACGGCTTTTTGCCACGATGTTGTCGTGGCAAGGCGGGCCAATCTGGAGTCATGAACCGGCAGGCTCCCGCACCGTTCACGACTAGTTCACGAATGCGCCCGTCAGCGTCACGAACTGGCACGACGCATTCACGCACAGTTTGCACATAGTTTACGTGCTTCCCGCATTGGCACGACGTGGTTGTGCATTTCGGCACGCCATATATAAAGGGGGCTTCCCCAGCCCCGGGTCATTTCTGGATTTGCTGTGGTGCCGTGTGCCGTGCCACGACTGGCAGCATCCTCCCGCATCGTCCCGACAAGTTACGAGGAGCTCACGAACAGCTGGCGCATAGTTCTCGGCTTGTTCGCGATATTTTGTCATGACCAAAATTTTGACATTTCAAAATTCTCGTCCCGACATGGCACGCAGTCACGACGGGTTTACGCACACGTCACGCCACTTTACGAGTGGTGTGCGACTCGATTCGCGCCAATGCGTGCCACAGTGGAATCCTGGCTTAACGCAGTGACGTGGAAGAGTGGCCCCAGGCCCCCCTCAGCTGCAGCCCACTCCCCAGGCCAGAGAACCCCTCCACCCCCCCGCAGGCCAGAACCCCACCACCCCAAACCCCCCCCACCCCCCCCTGCAGGCCAGAACCCCACCACCCCAAACCCCCCCCCCCTGCAGGCCAGAACCACACCACCCCAAACCCCCCCACCCCCTCCTGCAGGCCAGAACCCCACCACCCCAACCCCCCCCCCACCCCCCCCCCGCAGGCCAGAACCCCCCCCCCCCAACCCCCCCCCCCCACCCCCCCCTGCAGGCCAGTACCCCACCACCCCAACCCCCCCCCCCTGCAGGCCAGAACCCCACCACCCCAACCCCCCCCCCCCCCCTGCAGGCCAGAACCCCACCACCCCAACCCCCCCCCCCCCCTGCAGGCCAGAACCCCACCACCCCAACCCCCCCCCCCCCCCCCCCCCCCCGCAGGCCAGAACCTCACCACAGGCCGCTGAGGCGGGGGTCGAGTGGACCCACAGTCAGGTTAGAGACCAGGTCAGAGGTCAGAGGTCAAAATGACAGGGAGAACTAACACCCTGTTTGTGTTCAAGCATGTTTTAGTGAGTGAACACCTGAATTGACATCCAGTGGTGATCCATTCAGATGTTCTGTCTTTATTTTCTCCTCCAAGCTGGAGGAACGGAGACAAGAGGAGCAGATGAAGAAAACAGCGTCTTTAGCTTTAATCTGAAGGAAAACCTCCCGAACCCCCTGCTCTTACCGTCACCATGGCGTTTACTTTAATCAGAGCAATTTTAGCCTTTAAGCTGAAAGAAAACTAGAAATTCATATTGAGAGAAGAAGAGTATTTCTGGAGTGATGGATGGATTGATGATGGATGGATGATGGATGGATTCCTCTGGGATGTTCTTGTCAGAGCAGCCAGTCACAGCTGATCTTGTGAAAGTGAGCAGAACGGTTCCAGCAGGAACCGGGTGTTCTCTGACCAGGAAGAAACCTTTCTTCTTCTTCTTCTCTTCATTTTATTTTATTTTATTAGAAAGCCGTTTTCAGAAAGACATTTAGCTCCTGGCAAAAAGGGGGATTTAAAAAAGGCAGAAACGGAACGACTGAAACAGGGAAAAAGCTAAAACCAGAAGAGATGTAGAACAGAAATGTCGAAGTGGCTTTAAAAAAACCAAATGAGCAGGGTTTCTGCAGCTGAGTCTGGATGGTGGAGAGAGTTCCAGCGTCTCTCTGACCTCTGCCCTCCACTGAGTAACTCCAGACGGTAAACATTCAGAGTCAGACGGTCGCCTGCTGCACGGCTCCGGTCTCTCCTTTACAGTTTGGAAGGAAATGAGAGAAACACCAGGAAGTCGGCAAACATGACCGCTTCGAAAATAAAACCAAGGCTTCAGAGGGTGAGCGAGGCAGAAGCACGCTTCCGTGACGGTCCTCTGCTCTGGATTTACGGCTCCACTCAGGACGTTGCATAACTGACGCAATTACTGGACTTTATAGGCTCCAATAAAGACTCAGCGTCTGCCTGGATTCCAGCTGTTTGATGGGCTTCGTTAATGATTGGACAGTTCCGGATGTTGACTGACTGATGAGACGGCGAAGTGTGTTTCCACCAGGCTTTCCTATAAAACACATCAGAATCCATTCAAATCTAATGAAACACGCTTTAAACGCTTTTCCCAGAATGCAACGGTAAATGATTAAACTGCCGGTTATTTGGGATTCATTCTGCCGTCTGAACGGCTCCAGGTCTTCCTCTGATATTTCACCAAACGTTCAGTTACGTTCTGAAACACTGGAAGCAGATGATTTCAGAATATTCTCATGGATTTCATTTAAAAAATGTTTCTGCAAATCATGTTTTAAATAGAGGATCAAATCTGAGACGAAAACGTTTAAATGTTTTTTTGTTTTTTTTTGTGCATAACTGTCTGACAAATCAGTGAAGTATGTACAGACTGAGTGTGGATGAGGTGAACTCATTATTTCCTCAGAACGCTCAGAGAACCGGAACCCAGATGTCTGGAGAACCTCAGTCATGTGATCAGTAGCAGCAGTAACGAAAAGGGGGCGGGGCTTAGCCAAAGGTCACGTGACACACTTGGAGTCTGGAGAGGAGTGCAGTAGCCCAAAGCCTTTATTGCACAGAACCAGGAGCAGGTGGAGGGTTCTCCCCGCGGACAGCGTGAACCATGAACACACACACTGACCGCAGCAAACACACAACCCCCTGAAGTGATGAAGCTCAGCTCTGATCAGCTCTGAGCCAACACCAGTCACTGTTCTCCTCTGAGTCCCTGTTCTCCTCCAGGACTGGTTCTGAAGACAGCAGCAGCATAAAACACACAATTATCTCAACACACACACACACACACACACACACACGATTCATGTCTTTCTGACGCGAACAGGCTCAGGTTATCAGCACGTGCAGCAGCTGCAGAGGAAGTCTTCAGTCGGGGAGCGGGTCCAGATGTGTCCAGCTGTGGGTCTGATGAGCGGAAACAGGCTGATCAGTCAGGAGCAGTCCGCTCCTCCTCATCAGGTCTTCTGGTTTCCTCTGGCTCCATAAATCCCGGAAACACCCTGAACCCGCCTCCAGCTGCGCAGCGCGTGAGAACATCTGGCCCCCGGAGTCCCGCCAGTCCCGCCAGTTCAGGACGCGCGGCACCGGAAGCGCAGCAGCTTGTGGAAAGCCTTCTTGAAGTCCTCGTTGGACATGGTGTAGATGATGGGGTTGATGAGGGAGTTCAGGTAGCCCAGCCACGTGAAGAAGTCGAACAGCTCCGCGTGGAAGCAGGTCTCGCACGTGGCCACCACCAGCGTGTAGATGAAGAAGGGCAGCCAGCACACGATGTACGCGCCCAGGATGATGCCCAGCGTCTTGGTGGCTTTCCTCTCCCTGGCCGCGGAGATGCGCTTCTTCTCCAGCAGCGCGTCCGACACCGTCACCTTCACCTGGTCGCTGCTGGAGGAGGCGGTGTCGCTGGACGGCGGGTCGAGCCTGCCGGACGCCGCGGAGCCGGGGGAGCCGCCGACCAGGTGCGCCGAGGTCAGCCGCTTCCCCGCCTTCTTCTGGGGAGACTGCTTGAGGATCCGCTTCCGCGCCTCCACGTAGATCCGGCCGTACAGCGCGAGCAGCAGCAGGGTGGGGATGTAGAACGCGCCGAAGGTGGAGTAGATGGTGTAGAAGATGTGGTCCGTGTTGACGCTGCAGCTGGTCAGCTCCTCCGCCTTGGCCTGCCTCCAGAAGAGCGGCGGCAGGGAGATGGACACGGCGATGACCCAGGCCGTGGCCACCATGCCCGCCGCGCGCCCCGGCGTGCGCTTCTTGGAGTACTCCACCGCGTCCGTGATGGCCCAGTAGCGGTCCAGCGCGATGACGCACAGGTGCAGGATGGACGCCGTGCAGCACGTGATGTCCGAGGACAGCCACACGTCGCACACCACCTGGCCCAGCGTCCAGCTGTGCAGCACCGTGTACAGCACGCACACGGGCATGACCAGGATGGACACGAGCAGGTCGGTCACGGCCAGCGACGCGACCAGGAAGTTGGCCGGGGTCTGCAGCTTCCGGGACTGGGAGATGGTGGCGATCACGAAGGCGTTGGACAGCGTGGTGGCGAGCGTGATGAGGGACAGGACGGCGGCCAGGCTGAGCTGGAAGGCGAGGCTCTCTGCGCTCCCGTCCACGCGCGCGCTGGCGTTGCTGCTGTTCGCCATCTCCGCGGCCGGCAGCTCCATCACTCAGTCCCCGCGGCACGCGCCCGTCCCTCTCTCATGGTGCGTCCGCGGCACGTCCCGGGAAAGGCAGGCTCACTCCGTCACTCCATCACTCCATCACTCCTTCACCCCGTCACTCCGTCACTCTCTCACTCTGCGCTCATATTCCTCTCTGATCGGGAGAATTCATCCCTCCGTCCGAATCAGAGCAACTTTTTCCGTCGTTTAGCCATAAAAGAAGAACTTGCTTGGTGGTTTTACGCACAGAAAGCGCAGCTGCTGCGTTACTGCCGAACAGCTGATCCCGAAGCTCCAACATCTGGAAGAAGTGGCTGACTGATGCTCCGCGTGCAGGACAGATGTTCTCCTGAGCGGCGGATGAACGAGAGCAAACAGCAAGTCTGGGTTTTATACACACTCTGACATCAACCAGCCACCGATCACACCCCGATTCCTCCCTCCCTCTCTCTCTCTCTCTCTCTCTCTCTCTCTCTCGCCTCTCCTCCTCCTCCTCTTCCTCTTCCTCCTCCCCCCTCCTCGTCTTCCTCTTCCTCCTCTCCTCCTCCTCTTCCTCCTCTTCCTCCCCCTCTCCTCCTCCTCCTCTTCCTCTTCCTCCTCCCCCCTCCTCGTCTTCCTCTTCCTCCTCTCCTCCTCCTCTTCCTCCTCTTCCTCCCCCTCTCCTCCTCCTCCTCCTCCATAAGGTTTTTTTTTACATCTGTTTTAAAATAAAAGAACAGAACAGCTGTTTGAGGTTTGTCCTGTGTTTATCTATGAACTGATTCACATGGTGAGCTCCTGTTGAGCTCCTGTTGAGGTCATTGTTCTGTGAAGGTGTGAGGTTCCGTCAGAACCGAGGTGAGGAGGAACCACACAGACCGGAACCCATCAGAACCAGCAGGTCGTGAAGAACCAGACTCTGAACCTGATGAAGGCTTCGGTCTGGCTCTTCCAGGGTTAGAACGTCTTCTTAGTCTGGAACAGAAGAGAACATCTGAACCGGTCATAAAAGTGTGCACGGAGGTTCTGTTCTGCCGAGGACACAACGTACATTCAGCCGCCATCTTGGTCCAGTTGGACCTCCAGGAGCAGATGGACGTGTTTGTCCAATCAGGACGAGGCAGGACAGGTGAGGACAGACCAAACAGGAGGAGAAACTCTGCCCCCCCAGTTTCAACCATCCGTCCTGGACAGATTACCAGGAGCCTGGGGGGCCGCGGCCTGCTGGGTTAGAACCAGAAGTCAGAGTGAATGCCACCGATGTGATGATCACCGTTTGAGAACGTGATGTTAGTAGGAACCTCATGGGAATGAAAACCCTGACTCTAAAGGTTCACGGAGGAAGGCTTCATTCCAGGGTCCGACCGAGGTCACCGTCAAGAGTCGAGATTCTTCATCTCCATGTTCAACACAGAGTGGACAGTGCAATGAAATGCCTTAGATCGTAGAGCCGTGACTCGCTGAGAGGAAGTACGAAAAACAGGGTAGAGCAAAAGTACAAGAGACATGAAGTAAAGGATATGAGAGCATACGGCAGATAAAGCAGGTCTGCTCCTCCAGGCGCCGGCGGTGGGCAGTCCTCAGTGTACACGAGGGGGCGGACAGGGGAACGGCTGAAAACCGGTGGGGGGGGGACGCATAGGTGGAGAAAACGTAACGGAGCAACACAAAAACAGAAGCCACAGATCAGCGGCGCTGATCCAACATGTCCAACAGCATATGATCTTTAACCACACTGCTAAAAAGCACAAACAGTAACAAAACAAATGATAAAATATCAGCTGGAGTTTCCTCTTTTTGAATTTTGAACAGCGCAACACTTCATATTGACCTGACCAAGCCAGCGGAGTTTGCTGTTGTTTTTTTAAGCACATAATACACTGAAAACTTTATTTTTTTAATGGAATACTGGACTTTGCTGAGGTGGCGGGATCCCTGGCGTGAGGGTGCCCGCCGCCTCCACGCCCGCCCCTTGAACGCCGGTCCGGCGGTGGCCCGAGACCGGCTAGCAGGGGAGAGCAGTGAAAGCTGAGCTGGAGTCCATGAAGAGCATCCTCTCAGCTGTTCTCCCTCCAGGTGGCTGAGGGAGGGGGGGCTGCTGGGGCAACGGCTCGGTCTGCAGACCTCTCTGCTCTGTACGCAGACTGCAGAGGGTCCCGGGGGGTCAGGGGGGTCAGGAGGGAGCCAGTGTCTGATAATGATTCGCTTCATGATGTGAGAGCTCCGGGCCGGCAGTCGTTAGGACCGGACGCCGCGGGGGTCTTTGGGATGGAGGTCCTGAAGGTGGACCGGCTCAGAGACAGGATGGAGACGTCAGAAAAACCCCGGCGAGTCGGTCAGCACACGCTCCCAGCTCCCGGCCGGGGGTCAGATGTGAGACTGGAGAACCTGCAGTGTCCCCCGTCTGTCAGGACGCTGTCCTGCTGGTTCTTGCTGTTGTCCCACTGGAGCTGTGTCTCTCCCGCCTGCAGCCTGATCCAGAACTCACCCCGGAGCCCTGTGTTCCTCCTCACGGATCTCCCAGACGGGTTCTCCAGAGCGCCCCCCTCTGGATCAGTCAGGTGACGTGGAGGCTGCTCCGTCAGCTGGAGGAGGAGCCCCCCCCCCCCCCCCCCCCCCCCTCCTCCTCCTGCCACTGCCGATGTGTGAAAGCTGCTGCTGGCGCCGAGCGCCGACTGTGGAGGCTGTCAACCTTCCTAACACCTCCGAGGGGCGCCGGTTCAATTCCTGCCTCCAACGAGGCTGCAGACGAAAAGCAGAGTGAGCGTCACGGGAACTTCATGTTCTCAGAGGGAGGCTGGGACGTTGTCCCTCAGCAGAAATGTCTCCACTTTGCTGAATTTCTGCTGAACTGACAGTAAAAGCTCCCATCCAGCAGACTCTCCGTCCTGAAGGATGACCAGCCAGACGTCCAACCCAGCAGAGCTTTCAGGAAGCAGAGGGACATGTCCACAGCATGTCCACATCGTGTCCACATCATGTCCATAGCATGTCCACAGCATTTCCACTACAGTGATGTGTTGCAGCAGATTTTCTGATCAGATAAAAACTCCAAATCATGCAGAGAAACATTTCACGGACCAGTTCTAGACAAACACACATGTTCACTACAGTCCTGAGGAGTGTGTGTGTGTGTGTGTGTGTGTGTGTGT